>NW_015387753.1:279603-284969 GCF_001527695.2 Protobothrops mucrosquamatus | reverse complement strand
ATAAACCTCATTCTTCTACACAATACAATTATATATACAATTATATGTACAATTATATGTATGTTTCAATCCTATCGTTAGCTTAAGATCCGAGCGGTTCTCCTTGATTCATACCAGCGGTAAAATTTGTCCCAGATTTCGAAATATTCCAGTTCTGTCTTATCTTTCATAGCCATTGTAA
Organism: Protobothrops mucrosquamatus; assembly: GCF_001527695.2. Lineage (NCBI taxonomy): Eukaryota > Metazoa > Chordata > Lepidosauria > Squamata > Viperidae > Protobothrops > Protobothrops mucrosquamatus. The sequence goes on along the minus strand of NW_015387753.1, from coordinate 284,788 downwards.
GCCTGTCCATCTCTGCACTTGATAAAATTTTATACAGGATTTCTTCTTCCGTTGGAATTCCCTTATTCCTCCAGTTTTGAGCATAAACCAATCTGGAAGCCGTTAGGATGTGTAGCATCAAATAGAGTATGCCTCTTTTAAAAGAAATTTTGAGTTGGAATGAAGCCTCAAAATTACTGTGTTATTCAGTGAAGGAAAAACAGAGGTGTTTTTTTTTTAAAGGTAACTTCATGTTTTAAACCCTGCAGTTAAATAAAAAATCATTAGTCATGGCATTATGTATAGAGTTTAGTTTAGTTGGTTTATTGTGCATACAAAAGTGCTAGTTAAGTACCATATGAGTTGACTCTCCTTTCTCCAACTTCTTGGATTTCATAAACTGAAAAACTAAATTAAACTAAAGTAATCTGTATCATGAAAAGAGCAATAGTGCTGGATGTAGACAGAGGGAAACAAACTGAGATAGGTGAAATCATACAATGCTTTTTAGGCATGAAAGCCTACTAAACGAGACATACGGTACTTCTCTGAGGATGGATCTCTGCTAGCTGATGCACAAAACAATGCTGATAATTATTTCATGGAGCGAGCAATATAATCTAGCAAATACAATATGGTGCCTTTTTGTGGCTCAGGTAACATTTCATCCTTGTTGCTATCTTGGAATAAATTGGCACTGCAGGCTTGCCAATTTGAATGGAGTCAATATCTACCACACAAGATGAAGTGTTATATCTAGTAAATGGCATTCCTCTCTTAAGACTGTATGGGGGGAAAGCATAGTATGAGCTCAACCTTTCCAAATCCTCAGACTTTCTTTGAAGAGTTGAGGATATTAAATACACAGGGCTACAACTCATGGTTATCTTACCTCAATAACAAAATCCAATTACTTTAAAACCCACTGCTTCATTGAAGGAAGCAATATTATATAGATTAATTTCACACCCCAAGAACCATTGAGAGGGAAAGTGAATGAGTTGAAGATGTCAGCCACCTAACTGTTGGACAACAAATAATTGATTATTTGTTTCTTTCTCAGTAGAATAGATTTTTCTGGATTCGGTATCATAAAAAAAGATGAGAATAACTGTAGCCCAGTTTATGTCAATTGATTCTTAAGGACTGTCATTAGTTAGCCCCAAATTAAAGAATCAATTATAATTCCAGCATGAAGGTAAAATAATTATGGTTAAGTGTCTAATCCCATTAAGGATGCTGAGGCATCATTAATAATAAGGAAGGAGTTTTTTCTAGGTCACTCAGTTTTGAAAGTTTTTGATATATTTCTAGCTGCCATGAAATCCTGGGAAAAGATGTGTTTGTTTTAAGGAGATGCAAAGAGTGGTACTCTTTCATGTCCTCATATGCCCTGAAGCACTTCATGCCCTTGAACCTGAGATACTGCATAGCCCTATGAGTTAATAAACGATTTCATTACATTTCACATATCTGGCTTTCTAATGGTTTTCTTAGAATTACACAGTGACTGTAATTTCCTGATCTAGACAGGTCAGGCTTATGGGGAGGGGAGGGAGGTAATAGAAGGCCAAGATGGAAATTCTGACTGCATGATCAAAGACTTGTCCCAATGTAAGTACATAAATATTATACCCATGTTCAAAGTAATGGGATGACAATGGCCACAGTGACTTTTGGGACTCTCCCTCCAAATCTCATAGCCTTCAATATGTTACATCTTTCTGACTAGTGGTTGTGGTGGAAGGAGGACACTTAGAGGTCAACTGACACCAACTTTGATGAACCTTAAAGTGCATCAAACTGCACACAGCAACATTTCTGAATCATAAAACTACTTAAATGGAAAAGGGTACTTTCAGCAATAGGAGAACAACTTTTAACCGCCTCAGCTATGATCTGGGCATGAAATAAAGACAATCCTGAGGATAAGGCAGAAGAAAAAGTTACTAAGGAATATGCATGCCATGATTAGGTGAAAATGGAAAAAGGCCTGTAGTTAGCTTCTTGTTTTTACCCCCTCTCTTGTACTACTTGTTTAATGTCTTTGTATCTTTTATTCCTGTTATAAATTTCTATGATTTGATTTCTACCTTGCAAACCTCTCTCAGGATAGTGTATCTTCACTCCTTCATTATGTGTTTAAAGAATAAAGAACTGGCAAGAAAGTTTAGGAAATTGGCTGCTATATGAGTGGATTTTAAATATAATGAATTGTTATTGCTAAAGTTAAGATACAGGAATGTTGAATGTATCATACTTAAATGTCCAAGAAACCTCAGGGTTCTTTGGAATGTAGCATTACAAATGTATCTCTCTATATATGTATGTATGTATGTATGTATGTATGTATGTATGTATGTATGTATATATATATATCACAATATTACTGTTTCTCTTCATTAAATTATAATAATGGCATCAATCTGTGTGAAATTAAATGAAGCCAGAGCTAACAAAATATTTCTGCATATATCAGCTGGCAGATTTGAATTGTTTCATAAGCCATCATATTACAAAAATGATATTATGATTATTTTGCTCTAAATTATGTATCATTCATACTCAATAGGGCATCTATATATTTTCCTTCAAAAAACCAAGAAGAAATCTGTGATTTTTCACCTCCATTTGAAGACTAGCAAGGTTTGTATTTGTTTTCAGAACTATTCTTGTGAATACAATCTATTCACATGGGTGGCATTTATGATTTATTCATTCACCTTTATATGAGCATTCAGTTGAGGAAATCTGGTTTACAAAGGTGCCCGTGCACATTACATCAAAAACATCAGTAACATGAGAATATTTACACTGGCGGTAAATAACCATTAAAAAAGAACCACTATTCACAGCCTACAGTTTTTCACATCATGTCTTTACGGAATAGCAAATTCTCACAGAGAACTTCTGTGTACAATCCAGACTTCTGGTTATTACCTTTAAAGCCCTACTTGCCACTGGACCAGCTTATCTGCAGGACCACCATTCCCTGAGAACATCTGTCCATCCAGAACTGGGCCAGGCAGTGCTCTAGGTCAGGGCTTTTAGGATATGGCAGTATTCAAGTACCACCAGTCACCTAGCAAGCTGTCAAAAAGTTGATGACCCCCCAAAAAAGGAAAAAGGAAAAAAGTGATAAAGTACAGGTAGCCCTCGACTTACAACAGTTCGCTTAGTGACTGTTCAAAGTTACAATGGTATAGAAAAAAGTGACTGATTACCATTTTTCACACTTATGACCATTGCAGCATCCCCAGGGTCATGTGATTATATTTGGATGCTTGGCAATGATTCATATTTATGATGGTCACAGTGTCCCAGGCTTATGTGATCCCCTTTTGACAAGCAAAGTCAATGGGGAAACCAGATTCACTTAACAACTGTGTTACTAATTTAACAACTGCAGTGATTCACTTAACAAATGTGGCAAGAAAAGTCGTAAAATGGGGCAAAACTCATTTAATAAATTTCTCATCCCTTTTATATCCTGTCCTCTCTTCCTCCTCCTGAGTTTAAGAGATGTTTTTATCCTGGGATTCAGCTGTATACACACACACACACACACACACACACACACACACACATACATACATACATACATACATACATACATACATACATACATACATACATACATACATACAGTGGTGGGATTCAAATATGTGAACAATCAGTTCTCTGTGTGGATACCACTTCCGGAAGTCCATTCTGGGCCTGGGCAACAAAAAATTAGCTACCGGTTCTGCCGAAGTGGTACGAACTGGCTGCATACATCCATAAATAGGTTCCGTGAGGATGGTCTCCAGCACGAGTTCTAATGCTCAGAAGACTAAACCCCTGATGCCGGTAACTGATCCAGATTAGATCCTTCTAGTGTAGCTTTTGTTCCCCTGCCATTAGGAGCTTGTTACATAATTTGTTAGGTTCCAAGAACGTAATTTGTACTTTTGATTGTGACTGTGATCATGCATAAGATGACTTTTGATCTGAACATAAGGGGGGGAAAAGAACAAAATTAAATGTTTAAGTTTCATGCAAAGCTCAGCTCCCTAACCTTTCCTGGTATACTAGGCAAATTTCCATGTTCTAGGGCATTGATGTAGTAGAGTTTAGGGGGAAAGCCTCATAATCACCCCTTACTAATTTCCTGCTTGACATGCAGTATGAAAAATTTATCACATTAAGGCAGGAGTTTTCCTTTCTTTGATTATGTCTCTAGAGCCAGGTTAAAATGGAGTGCAATCATTAAAAGGTTATCTAGTGTAACAGCCTATTTAGTAAAAGACAGAGGCAGAAGGCTATATTCCTCTGTGAGTTGTTTTATGAAGTATCTCATGGTAGACAATCAGTGAACTAAATCCATTGACAAGAAGAGATTTACAAAGACTTGTCTGCAGTGACAAGACTTGAGGCAGTTGTGGGAATGGGATTAACGGAAGTATCCATAAAAGAATGTACAGATTCTGAATGCTGCAATGGTGAATTTTCCAGAGGAAGCCAGGTGTAAGTGTGTAAATATGCCAATGGAAATAGAAGCCAATGGAAACAGTGATTAGAAGATGATAGATAGATAGATAGATAGATAGATAGATAGATAGATAGATAGATAGATAGATAGATAGATGATAGATAGACTTATAAATAGATAATTACATAATTAATACAATGCCTTTAAATTGCTCTTTTCCCAAGCATTAGGTATTTTCCCCAATTTTTTATCCCCAAGCATTAAAGGGAATCTGTTTCAGAGTAACACTACTGTAGGTTAAAAGTCTACTTCTGGAGAAGACATGTAGCATCTTTTAATTTTGTAACAATCTGGATTTTTTCTACCCTGAGCATGGTGTACCAATTAAAGTCTTTAAATACTACAGGCTATTTAATATTTAACACCTGAATATAACTTAATTAGGGCATAAGGCTCACCAGGTAATCTGCTTTTGAATGGTTCTTGTGTGTCCTAAGGGATTACAGAAGAAAAAGTTCAGAGTCTAATTACATTTGTTAACCATTTCCAAAGTGAAATAATCAACTATTTCCAAAGGGAAGATATGTGTTGCCCCAAAACTGCTGTTATCAGATGAAATAAACACACAACTATCATTGTCATGTATGAATCAGACATTACTGTGGTAAGAAAGACCACCATGATGGTACTAAAGTCACTAAGTCACCATAGAACAGCCTAAAGTGTGAATGTATT
>NW_015387753.1:269837-279238 GCF_001527695.2 Protobothrops mucrosquamatus | reverse complement strand
TTGAATTTCTTGGCTCTGAAGGAAAGGGTGCATAATTTCAAGGTTTGAGGGTTATACCAGGTTTTGTTAATCATGACTAGGTAGAGACATACTCCACATACTCTCTCACACTGTATGTGAGAGTAAGTTTTCATACAGTCAGTGAAAAAAATGAATAAAAATAGGCCAGATAGTGGTGGTCTACAAAGTCAAAAGACTGGTAGGATCAAGGAGTTTGAATATTGTTTTAATACATAGGATTTGCTAAATTGGCCACCGAATGAGAAGAGAGGACTCATTGGAAAAGACCCCAATGTTGGGAAAATTGAAGGCAAAAGGAGAAGAGGATGGCAGAGGATGAGGTGGTTAGATAGTGTCATTGATGCAGTGGGCATGGGTTTGGGTGAACTTTGGGAGACAGTGGAGGATGGGGGCCTGGTGTGCTGTGGTCCACGGGTTGCGGAAAGTTGGGCACAGCAATTGAACAACAAACAGGACAGAAGAATCACTAGCTACAAAATTAGGAATATATTCAATTGCCTGGCATTGAAAGAATCACATGGTAAGTGTGTAGCCTCTTTATAATGGTGACTCTGAAAGTAGGACATTGTCTCTAGCAAGAAAAAAAGTTCTGGTCATTCTGAATCTTTTGTTACCTTTCTATATTACTTTTTTGCATTAAGTGCTTGTCTTGTTTCAGAGGGTGGGGCATCCACTGATGTTTCTTTGCTGAGTAGCTTTATGTGTATGTCAGCATATGCAGAGAGAGATAATCCTTCATGTATTCTGAAGCTGAAAAAAAATCTTTTAAGATTAAGCCTAGCATTTTGAATCTGATTAGAAATGAATAAAATAACAGTGCAGTTGATATAGTACTGGCACAATACAGGCAGTCCTTGAATTACTGAGATTAATTTAGTGACTGTTTGAAATTTCAATAGCAGTGATTAAAAAGTGACTTATAAACAGTCCTCTCACTTATGATTATTGCAGCATCTCCAAGATCACACAATCCAAACTCAGTCATTTGGCAACCAACATGTATTTATGATGGTTGCAGTGCCCCAGGATTATGTAATTGTCATTTGCAAACTTCCCAGCCAATTTCTGACAAAATCAGTTCAGGAATTGGATTTGCTTAATGATCATGTTTTATTTAACAACCACAACAAAAAAAGTTTGTTAAATCAGGTGTGACTTATTTATCAACTGCCTTTCTTAACAATAGAAATTCTGGTATCATTTGTGGTCGTAAGTTGAGGACTACCTGTATGATCACAATTTTCAGTTTAATAATGCAATGGTGATCAACATGCATTCAGTAAACTGTAAAAAGAAGTTGCAAGCTTCAGTCTTGACCTTTTGTTACATTTGTTCTGTCTTTTGTAGTTGATTATGATTTTTTTACATAATCTCTAGACACAGTTGAAATTATTTTTTGGCTGTGTGTGTGTCTGTGTCTGTGTCTTCCTTATTTTAATTGTTGTGAAGAAACATCCTCACTGGGGTATTTGACTCTAAAGACAGATTCCTTAATAAGTGGTTACTGTTAATTTATTTTTTAACATGAGTGTTCGAAGTATTTCTATTATTTCCAGAGTAGTTTTACTTATTTATATAACAGTACCATCTCTGACCCAAGATTCACAATCATAAAAAAATTATCATGTGATTTGTTTGATTTTTCCTTAGCTCAACATATGACTAGCCATTGTGGTTTCTAAACTATGGTTTATGGTTTAGCATAATACCTGGATTAGGATATTATTGTTTGTTTAACAAAAGTTTATCCTGGTACGTTGTTGGACTTCAGCCAATGAATAGTGATGGAGTCTTCATCTAAGTTATACAGTAGCTCACTCTAAAAATTTTGGCTGTTCTTCTAAAACAGTAAGGTTTTTGGCTCATCGTATTTGGTTTCAAACTTAGAGTTACAATTTCTGAACAGCCCAAACAGAAGAACAAACAACTGCCAACAATGAAATAATAGTTGTTTTCTATATTCTTCCGCTTCTATTCAGGAAAAAAGAAAGACGGGTTGAACTGTCAAAGCAAAGGATAAAGTTGGAAAGAACCATTATTAATATTTTTATCGGCTGTTTTTCAAGTAATGGCAGCTATCAACAACAGCCCCTGGGGAAAGATATAGGCTTTTATCTAGTAAGCCTTAAAAAAAAAAAAAAAAGCTGGTTAGTGTTCAGTTTGTTTTGTCCTTAAACATTATAATTTACTGCCTGAAGCAGCCCTGTGTCTTATTTAGATTGATGCTCACCACAGAGAAAATGTCTTCATTTCAATCAGGAAAATTATTAAGATTGTGTTCTGCTTTGGTGTCTTACGCATCTCCCATAATGCAGCCACGTGTACAGTTCTCATTAGTTCTAATAGACCTTTTAGCTCCTGGGTAGGTTACAGGATTCTAAATCATTGTATAATAATTCATGTCAGTATAATTTAAGCATGATGTGGTTGCAACTAAGGAATGTATTATATAAACTCTCCCACTCATTTACAGTACCTTTCCTGAGTAGATGCAGAAATAAAACTGTAACTATTCCTCTTCCTTCTCTCCATAATTACCACCAATGGTAAATGGTGGCTACTGAATATAAAAGCATTGTGATATGATTCCAAATTAATGTTCTTATATGTGGAGAGTTAAAACCTGTAGAAATGCTTAAGTACACTGATGAATCTTATGAATCAAACCTGTCAAAAGTGATGAAAGCCATACGAGCTCAGAGGTTGGACCAAAAAAAAATCTGCCTGTGATCTATGAAAGAAAAGCAGACATTGATGGATATAAGTCAGTTAACTGAAAGAATATTTTGGGCAAATACTGAATCAAGAAAGTCATTGCTTCCTAAAGCAAATAGTTAAAAAAAAGTGATTCATGACTTCATCAGGATAGTGCTTTGCAATTTTTTTCAGATTTTTTCTTTGAAGGATCTCAGATCCTTTCTTATCTATGCCCCTAGTACCAATTAATGGAAACTTTGCTGCATGTAGAAAGAAAATAATTACAATACATGTAAACATACATAGCAAGGCCTACCTCTGTTGGTCTTGATCACAGTATTGGGTTTCTGGACCATAGCTATTCCTTTGTTGTTCCAATAATTTCCCTCCCCAATTTGTTTGAACCATCATAACACACCTTCTTCTTGAACTAAATGGAATAGCCCGGTTTTCATTACTCCTGAAACCCAGGAAGAAAGATGTAGATCAGATTTCCATAGGGATAACATTCCAAATAGCAGGGGGAGTAGTGACTCACAATGCCCATTTTTGAGGTCCTACTTGGGTGGGTGAGACCTGGAGAGTATATGCCAGTGATGGTGAACCTTTTAGAGACCAAGTGCCCAAACTGCAACCCAAAACCCACTTATTTATCACCAGGTGCCAGGTGGGCATGGCCCACTGGGTGGGCATGGCTGTGGTGGTCATGGCAGATTGGGTGGGCATGGCCAAGGTGGGCGTGATCACCTCGATGTTGTTTGTGGGGCCGGGCAGGGTTGGGGGAGATCCAGGGGGTCTCTGGCAGGTGGGCGGTGGGCAGAAGGCGCATCCTGCGAGGTGAGGCGAGGCAAGGTAAGGCAGGGTGTGGGTGCCATTGTCACAGGGCAAGGTGAGTCAGGGGCCGGGGTGGCTGCTGCCTGATACCATCAGCCCCTGTACACAGAGGCCAGCGAGCGCATGGGTGCTGGGATGCATCCGGCCATGTGGGACCTCGACGAGTTAGCAGGTGGCTGGTTGAAGAGGGACGGTTGCCATCTCCGGGGCATGGTGCGCATGCCCACAGAGAGGGCTCTGAGTGTGGCCTCTGGCATGTGTGCCATAGATTCACCACCACTGGTATATGCCATATTTAATCTGATCAAAAGGGCAGATGGATTTGGGGAAAGGTGCTGCTGCAGGTAACTGGAGTCAATATAAGACCTTTAAAAAGACAACCAGTACCTTGATTTATACCTGAAAGTTGTCTAGCAGTCACTGCAGCTTTCAGAACAGTGGTGTCACCTGAATGTAATAGTATATACCCATCAGTACTTAGAGTGCTTCATTTTGCATTTCAAGTATAAAGAGATGCTAATTGATTGGGTGATAATACATTTTTGCAAAGGCAAAAGACTGCTAATAATTAAGATGCTATTGGAGTGACATACAGTACTAACAACTGCTTTAGCATTCATTCTCCAACCAGATATTATCTGCCTTTTTCCTGTTTTATTCAAATTGCTGGTGTCTTGGCTTGTCAAGAGATGATTATCAAGAGTTTTCTTCTTTAGATCTTTGCATTAATTCACAACAAAAGCTAGCACAATTCATGTAGCTCATGTGCCAGGTTTTCAGAAGTCTAATGCTTGTTTCAATATATTGTGGAAAATTGGTATGGTTTTTTTTACCTACTGTCTGTTCTCTTTTTAAAATGTTTTAATCTTATTTATATTTGTAAGAATCATCTTCTCCAATAGACAGCTTAAAATATGAAAACAATAACAGTTAAAAGAATGCAACATACAAAATCATACATGGAAGCCTGAAGTAAAACAACCAAACTATAACACATCAAACCAAATGTTGGGCCCCACGAATCCCAGACCTGAAATTAAAGTCAGGTTCAAAAACCCAGAAGAAAGGGTGCTGTCCATATGTCCGGGGTGATCTGCTACAGAGGGTGAGACTACAACAGGAAAAAAAATGCTTCCTTGGTCCTATAAGATCACAACATTTAATAGAAGGTATCTGGAGTGTCTATGGAGATTCTCAGTCATCCAAGTCATAGTTGTCCCAAAGATGCTTTTTCACGAAGCAACTGGACTTTCTTGTTTTTCTTTGAAAACATTTCACTTCTCATCCAAGAAGCTTCTTCAGCTCTGACTGGATGAGGAATAAAAGGATTTAAGGCTCTACACCCATTTGCACTATTCAGATGACCCTGATGACACAGATAAACCTCCAGGTGGCTTCAGTGACTCTCTAAAAGAATACAAATGACCAGCTGTCTGAAAGGAGTATAAATCCTTCCATATCCCACCATCCAGTCAGAGTTGAAGAAGCTTCTTGGATGAGAAGCAAAACATCTTCAAAGAAAAACAAGAAAGTCCAGTTGCCACATGAAAAAGCATCTAAAGGATCTGGAGCATTCCCATGCTTTTGGAACATACCGAGTGGGCAGAAATGATTGGAGACAAGCAGTTCCTCAAATATCCAGGATATCTGACAGGAACTCTGTAAAATAATTAATGAATGTTGCTCAACTCTTTTTGCATGCAATGTTTTATTAGCTCACTTCCTACAGCACCTGAAGTGCCTTTCATAGGTAATTGAAGGAATCCAATTCCAGTTCTTGGTTGTCTAGCAGCAAAAGTAGCATTTGAAACAAATTGCTTAGCAACTGAGATCTGTGTTGTATCAAAGGTGAAACTGCACCTGCTACTCCCGCTACTGTTATCAAGTTTCTCTCTTCAGTTGTCAGTGGAAAAGGAGATCCAAGGGGACTAATTTCAGATAATAACATTCAATTTTCTTCTAAAGTATTTGAGGCTTTCCTCTCAAGGAGAAAGAGCCAATAAAAATAGATGCACATTGGTTTACAATCTGCAAGCAAATGGAAAAACAGTGTATTTAACAGTTTGCAGAAAGTCTAGCAATAGAGCAGAAACCTTTCATTGTCCTTGTTTAAAAACAAATCTGCAGAACTAGATGGCATATTACAACACCTAAATTATTCTACAAAAGAGCAATATATGCAAAGGTGTTTCTGATTCACATATGCTTATAGAGGACACTCTCTGCCCTCATATGCAAGTCCTGCTGTAGACAGATTGTAGTCCAGTACTGAAAGCTACATTTGCTGAAAATTTGCTTGCTCAATGAAAGAGGTTGCTATTTTAATACCAGATTCTTGAGGGTGCTTTAGAATTGTTTTATTTGTGTTTGTGTGCCTGTGTTTGAGCTTAGATTATTACAATATGTCCAAGAATGCTTGTTCTCTTCCTCTTTGGTATATTTAATCTTAATTAGTTCGCAGCCTTTCTGGCTACCCCTACATTTTTATTAAAAAAAAAAAAAGACTTGTAGAAAGGTAGTTCCATTATCTTAACTTAAACCTTTGTTGAAGAAGTGAGCCAAGGGAGTTTCAGAGTTGATTCAAATATTATCTGAGGGAGTTCCCACCCCCACCCCGCTGTATACAAGACTTGTAAAGTTCTGGCTGCTTCAGAAGTATTTCATTGGTGAGGATTGATGTTATGCTTATGTTAATGGTCTTATTTCCAATGTAATAATTATTTTTAATGGTTGTATTTCATTAGTATTTGTTACTTTTGCTCCTATGAAGACCACTTAGTTCCTTTTTAGATAGAAGCAAGCATAAATCTAACACATAATAATAACTGTAACAAATATTAAAAAATAAATAAATAATATTACAAATGTAATAAAGTCACCCAGAATTGACTGGAATCAACAAAACTGAATGAGTGAGTGAGTGAATGAATGGAAAGATTATTAGCTGGATCATCTTCTTAGTTTTTGTTTTCTGTTCATACAGTTAACATATGTGCTAATTAACATAAGAAACCTCCAGACACACAATCATATTCCATTACAAGGGAATATACAGTATGCATACAGTACCTACAGTATATATTATATTTGATTTATATCCTGCCTTTCAATTAGGAGCTCAAGCACTCAGTTCTGCTTTTCCCCATAAGAAACATCTAAGGATAGTTAGGGTTTAAAAAAAGAAACTGAATTTCCATGCCTGAGGGTTCCACACCCCATTCCTAGTCCAACATTTTAAGCCCTACACCACATTAATTCTCTATTGTACATTCATACCCACACTCACACATTTTGCATTCTCCCTCTTCTCTGATATAATAGGCCTGCATCATGTCCAAAGATTGTCTCCTATAGAAAGTTAGTATTTGGCGCAATCTGTATCTGCTAAAACCCTTGGTGAAATGGTAACTAGCCTGAAGGAAATTACTGGGGCATATAAACAAGTCTTCTGAGGTGCATCTGGACTTCTTATGTGAAATGTTGCCCTTCCAGAAATAAGTGAATCAAATTCTCAATGGCTCAAAGATGCTACCTGTAGACATATACTTCTAACCATATGTTAGCTCACCTTCCAGAGGACACTGATGTATTTAGGGCAGAAACTCATTATAAACCTCTATGCATTATGCAATTATGGTTTAATAGGTGAATGTTTTTTGCCTGCACTTAAAAGAGGTAGGCAATTAAGAACCTCATTTTTAAAAAATTCCCATGTACTGTAAATGAGAGTCTTTTTTTCTTAGCTGTACATTTTTTCTATACTTTTAAGATTATGATTTCAAAATATTAGAGCAACTTCACTAGTAATTGCTAGCAGATATTTTGGAGAAATGACTATTTTGGGTGCAGTTTGTCTTGAATTAAGACATGTTCTTACTTTGTGCACAAGATAACTCACCAATGCTTCTTGAAGTTCATATGAGCGTAGCAAGGAATTGCATGTTCCTCCAGAACTGTGCAAATGGGCAAGGCTTGAACCTTGGCATTTCCAAAGTGAACTTTACAGAAGTGTGAACCTTAACCTTGAACCAACCCTATTGACTGGGATTTGGTATAAGAGAGATTAAAACAAGTATTTTTGAGTATTTTTATTTTAAATTATCTCTGGGGAAAGCATGACTGGTTTTGTTTTTTTCCCCCTTTGTCTTGGTATATCTGTGTCAGAGAACCACTGCCTGAAATACATGTTGCCTGGGATAACATTTGCACTGACTTAACAGAATAATAGATCAACAGAGTTGGAAGGGACCTTGGAGGTCTTCTACTCCAACCTCTGCTCAGGCAGAAAGCCTTATACCATTTCAGACAAATAGTTGTCCAATCTCTTCTTAAAAACTTCCAGTGTTGGAACATCTTCTCACATAGTTTTTAAACTCTGACATAAAATGAACTTATTGTTAAAACTCTCTCACGCAGAATACGTAACACCAGAGCCCTCTGTTCCCAATACTGCAGTGAAATATTTCCAACAGCTCATTCAATTGAAAATTAAATCTCAATAGGACTTCCAAGTTATATCTAGAGAGTTATTTTTAAGATTGACTAATTAATTAGTTAATTAGCTCTTTGAAGAAATTATTACCTCAAAAGTGCTATAGGCTAAAGTTAGACGAACTTGCCTCTTCCTTTTACTTTTATTTTCTATTATGACTTTCTAAAGGCATTGTCTGCACCAGACTAAATTCCCAAATTGCTAAGCATTGTCTCAGTGTAATTGGTTTCTCAGCTAATTGAATAAATGAGCTATTAGAATTTATGAAATCCTTAGAAATATGTGTTTGGGAATTTTAAAGGACTTCTAATAGGGTAATTTCTCCCTTCCGATGGCCATGCATTAAAAATAAACCTTAAATAATTTTAATTCACAAAGCTATCTTTGGAGTGAGATTAGTAGAGAGATACTTTATCCAAACTATTGACTCCAGTCAATCCACAGAATATTTGCCAATGGAAAGCTTTCACGAGCAGTCTTTCTGACATGACTGCATATATATCCACAGATACAGACTGAGATACAATGGGAAATGTTGCCACTTATATTCTCAGAGATTCCATGTAAGATCAGTGTGCCTCAAAATAATAACATTAATAGGCTTAGTAGAGGTTCCTTTAAAGCACCATAATACACAATATTGCTCTTCCTGTCTTATAATGATATATGAAGCTATGGTAAGATGTGACTGTTGTCATATTGAGATTCCTGAAAGGTTTTGCCAATGAACTGTCGATCTGATAGATATTGTTAAGAAACATTACTTTAAAAAGAAAAGTTGCTTAGCTTAGATTTTACAACATGGAGACTAGTATATGTTTCAGTTCCAGCATTATTTGTGTAGTTTTATTAGTTAGGAAAAAGAAGCAACCTTATGATTAAGACTATAGTGCATCAATCTCTTGTCCCTTATGATGCTTTTCGAAATTGTGTCCCTTCTGAATATTTTACTAACTAATCTGCCTATGACAGTAATAGAATAGAGGAACAACAGCAGGAGTAATACTGAGTTCTAATTCTGCGTCCTCTTATTTAATGTAATTTTAAAGTAAAACCTATAGCAGGTAATTGCTAACATATAGCTTAAAACATAACGTGTTTTTTTTCCCTTTGGATCACAATATTTTTTTTAAACAGTGCATCAGTAATGAACAAAAGCTGACTTCCGGTGGCAGGCGTCTTCGTCGGTCGCAGCTGTTTGCTGCCTCCCGCCTGTTTCGCGTAAAAGCCGGTTTGACAGCTAGCATCAGCTGTCAAACGGCTTGATACCTTTCCCCTGGGCATAAGGGGATAGGTGAGCTGCCCGGGGTAGGAGTTGAGTTCCCGAGTCGTCCTATATGGACGATGTAGGTGAGAA
>NW_015387753.1:253483-268047 GCF_001527695.2 Protobothrops mucrosquamatus | reverse complement strand
TGGAGGAGATGGATTGTTTATAAATAGAGTTTGTGGAGTTAGAGATATTAATATTTGTTTACCTATATTTGAATATTAGCCTGGGATTTGGTTTGGGAAGTCCGGGGGGGTGGGATATAATATAATATTGTGTAATACTTGTGATGTTTTTTTCTTTTTTGGAAAACAATAAAAATTTTATATTGAAAAAAAAAAAAAGTAATGAACAAAAGCTATGCTGAGAGAAATAGTGGCCATACTATTACAAATGATACAACAATAATAGCTTCTTGATGATAGGTCACTTGACAAATGCAGTTAGTAATTATGCTTGTTGATAGGAAAATTGACTTACAGGTAGTTTGAAAAGATAAAGGATTACTATTAGTTTATGTATTTCTGTTTCCTGTAATAAGCTTTTTCTTAAAATTTAGAACTGATCAAAATTGTTTTAGGTTTTAGAATAGGTATATTTATAACTTTTAAAAGGATATAATTTAAACATCATTCTACAATCAGATTCTGATTATTTAAACAGCATCACAACAAAGATATTTGATTTGAAAGGAATCTACTAATGGTGCATATCATCTATAAATGCATAGAGATTGTAAAAAGAAATTTAGCTGTAATAATAAATACATTTATTTACATAGCACATGCCAACACATAGTTTTAATGCTTCAGATAAAAATAATATATAATGAAATTATATCCCCATGTAACTAGTTTTTTTTTTAAATTAAAAGCTACCAAAATAGGAAAATATACATATAAATTACTGAATGTAGTGATTTCAGGGGAAATCTGTAAAAGTTTGTACTGTCATACCACAACGCTGTGGGTGTCTAATTAGAAACAAACAATTGATCTAGATATGCCTAAAAACCCTCCCAAATTAATACATAACACTGCACAATATGACTAAAATCCTCTATCCATTAGACAAAATAGTGGCTATTTTGACATATGCAGTTGATTTTAGTTAATGTTGAGAGTGTGTTTTCTGAACTTTGACCAAATTATTGTGAAAGTAACCAATCATAGTGGATCAGTTAATTAAAAGGCAACCCATGAAGGTTCTTATTATCATCTCTTCTGTTTTAGGAGTGCTCACCTTTATCTTATTTCTAGGCAAATGGGCACATTTCCAGTTAAAACCACCCACAATTGCCCTTAAAATGCTAAGAGGTGTTATTGGAAATAAAATTGATGCAGGTGGCTGATGCAGTATGCTGGTATCTCCATTTATTTAGGTCAGGACAGAAAGAGGAGTTAAAGGGCATGAAATTGTGCAGAGGCAGCAGAATGCTTATACTAGCATTAACCAAATACCTTAAAAACAATTATAATTTTAAAAGGGAGATAATAAAAATAATATGACAGAATTTAGTAGCATTGGCTTCTGAATAAACATACAATATACATTGGATTCCTTCATTACAGGCATACCCAAAGGAAGAGGGACAAACAAAGGGACCAGCATTGCAAAAGAGTCCAGGTACAAGAGCTCACATCACAAGAGTTCACATTTGTTCCCAGCAAATGCCCCCCCACAGCGTCTCCTTAAATCCTACTTCCCAGGTGTGCCTTGTGGAGTGGGGTGTGACACTCTCCTCCCGAGCAAGTGAGCCTTCCTCCGTTGTTCCCTCCTCCTCTCTGCTCTCCTTGCTCTGGGATCTGTGGGGAGGGGCCTTGCTCCTCGCCTGAGCTCTGCCTTCCCTGTTCCAAACTTGAAGGGCCCTGGCCTGCTTCAGCCTGCTCCTCCCTACAGTCCTCCGAAGCCACAGACACCCCTCCTGGGCCTCAACAGGGAACTCCATGTCGTCCTCATAGTCAGGCTCGGACGGAGGCATGACACAGTTCTTCTTGCTATGTGACCAGCCCATTTCCATTTCTTAGCACCCACTGCTTTTGGGCAGATCTTCCCTCTGCCGTGGGTAGTTGCCCTAGAGCTTCCAAGGAATGAGAGCCGTTTTTGAGGTTGCATTGGCATGCAGAAGGAACAGACCATAATCTGCCATGCTGGTCCAATGCAGGTTGACAGATTTGATCAGTGTTAGTCTGGGGTATCTATCATAGAATGTATCCCATGTGATAAAAAGCATCCACGAAAGAGACTTAAAACAAGATGGATCAATGACATCAGCAAGTATTGCGGGCCTAATTGGCAAAAGAAAGCTCAGGACTGTTTTGACTGGAAACATGTGGAAGAGGCCTTCATCCTGCAGTGGATAAATAATGGTTAAAATGATGATATATCACAGACATCTTTGTAGATGTAAAGCATTTTTTGGCAGTGACAAAACAAAAAGCATCCGTAAACAGAATTGCGAGAGCCTTTTTGAGGGGGGATTTCCTCTGTAAAAATAGATATATCTTATTTCACACATGTGCATATTTCTTAATGTGGTTGTGAACTCACAAGCAAAATAGTGAACAATAGGTGATAATTTCTTATACTCTGCCAATCTAATTTTTATATAAACCTGGATTATGTTAATTTTTATATACTGTATGATATGCAGGGCTTATTTTCCATGGGAAATATCTGCCAGAGTTTCATTCTGTGGCACAGTTCCATCTGATTTGGGCATTGCTGCCAAAATATTTTCCAGCTGATATTTGAGTCAATGTAATTTGTGGCTCATCCAGCCAAAGGTGGCTCACCAGAAATTTAGTGTGCCTTTCTTAGTTTTTGACACCCATATTTTTGTGGTTTCAGGCATGAAATTTAAACACNATCACTTGTGTTATTCCTTCATCTAACTCTGTGACAGGAGACAATCAAAAGGAGCTTCTTCTTATAAACAGCAAATCAACCTTTATCTCACATGGAGCAAAGACATATACACTGTATTATCTTTTATTCATGCACCACCAAATCAGGTTTGTCAGTCTATACATGGCAGTGGATCAGTGCCCCCCAACCTTTTGGGCACCAGGGACCAGTTCTGTGGAGAGAGGTTTTTCCGTGGACTGGACAGGGTGTGGTTTTCCATGCTGCCTACTTCCCATGGATAGGGCTTCGCTTTTTGGAAGACTCAATTTACGGCATGCTGCGGCCTGGTGCCAGTCCATAGACCAGGGGTTGGGGACCCTTGCAGTAGATTACAATGTGATGCAATAACAATATGGTCTGTTTTCCTATAACTGAATGAAACACATGCTGTCTTTCCCACACTCTTTGTCATACTTTAATAAAACAATGTCCAATTCAAATCAAGGATGTAATGCTTTCATTTTATTAAACACATTCACATTATAGAAAATTATTGATCTTTTTCTTTTATCAGCTTTGATTGGAAGAGGCATTCTCTATTGAAATTCATGCTGTGCTTGTAAAGTACTTACAAGTGTTTCATTTTTTTAAAAACTTTTCCCTTTTTGTTTCCAAACACATGCCTTCATCTTAGGCCTCAATCTTGCAATTTATTCAAATTAATCAATTATCTGAGCCCTGCTGCAGTAAAAAGACTGCTCCTTCTTACTTTTTTTCTTTTCAAAAAAGGCTGACATGCTTTAAGGTGCAGATATTGCAAAGATAAAAACAACAGTGAGATGTTCTTTCTAGGCCAGGATTTGAAATACTTCATCAGACACACTCACAATATGGAAGAAACTCCCCCACAATGATGATGTTTATGCAAGCATAAAATCTAGAGCCCTTTCTTTGTTTCCTGTCAGATTTGCTCTCATGATTGCTACCAGCTAAAACTTCAAAATCTTATAAATATAAATTAGTGTGTGCTTGAGTTGAGGGGAACTGAAACAGTTAAAACATAAAAAAACCTATTTTGATTCTCTCTTCACTGCTACCCGAATTGGCAACTGTGATAGAAAATGGCTCCATTAACTGTTCTCAGCCAATTTCATAATGATAGAAAGCTGAAAGGTGATGTCATTATCAAAAAAGAATGTGTGTTTCTGCTGATGCTTCTTGTTTTTTTGGGGGGTGGTGGGGATGGACATTTAAAGTGACAATTCATTTGATGACATGGTAGAGCATGAGGTTTTGTGTTCATAAGGAAAACAGAAAACATTCTAAGAATCATCTAAGAATTACTTGCTGTGAAAGAGCACCCTATTGGATTCATATCTTATATTTGCTCTGTTCCAAAAGGAGAAGACAAGATGAGATGAGATGAGGTGTTAACCTGAGCTCTGAGTTTCACCTGAGCTCAAGTTTCACCTGAGACTAGGTGAAATTGGCTTAATGCCAGTAACCATGAGAGGGATCTTGGAATTCTAGTGGACAATCACTTAAATATGAGCCAACAATGTGTGGCAGCTGCCAAAAAAGCCAATGAAATCCTAGACTGCATTAACAGAGGGATAGAATCAAGATCATATTAAATTATAATATTGCTTTACAAAGCCTTAGTAAGATCTCACTTGGAATACTGCATCCAGTTCTGGTCACCACAATAGAAAAAAGAAACTCTGGAAAGAGTGCAGAGAAGAGCAACAAGAATGATTAGGGGGCTGGAGGCTAAAAATACAAAGAATGGTTACAGGAACTGGATATGTCTAATCTAATGAAAAGAAGGACTAGGGGTGACATGATAGTAGTGGTCCAATATTTGAGGGGCTCCTACAAAAATGAGGGGGTTAAACTATTTTCCAAAGCACCAAAAGGCAAGACAATGGATGGAAACTAATCAAGTAAAGAAGCAACCTAGAATTAAGGAGAAAATTCTTAATGTTCAGAGCAATCATTGCATGGAATAGCTTGCCTTCAGAAATTGTGGGTACTCCATCTCTGGAGACTTGCAAAAAGAGACTGGCCAGCCACTTGTTTGAAATTGTATATAGGGTCTCTCTCTTGAGCAGGCAGTAGGATTAGAAGACCTCCAAGGTCTCTTCCAACTCTATTATTCTATGTTATATGTTCTTTCAGTTCTAATATTTGTATGCCATCTGATGAGCTGATATAAGATTATTACCAAAGGCCTCTTCTACACTGCCACTGCTTCTACTCCTCTGTTCCTTCAAAACAGTTTGAAGCTAATCATCTTCACTTCTGCTGATCCTGAAATGCTGAGAACAGCCAGATAGTGCTGTGAGCAATTTGTACTCCATTCAGTCAACCAATTGGAGAGTGTAAAGAATATCATTCATCTCCCACCCTGAAAATTTTGCTGTTCAGAAAAAAATAATAAAGTTGCTAGCGTCATTCCTTCATGCTTTTAATTTATGCTATGACAAAACAATACCCCACCACCTAACTGTGAATGATTGTTACAATGGGAAAGTTTAAATGTTTATAGGTGGGAAAATTACTCATTAATACCAATGCAAAAATTATTTTCAAGTAGAGCTTTTAGTCTTCATGCCTTCTGGAAAATAGAGCCCCAATAGAAAATATACTTCAGAAGTCAATTGGAATAAGTGCAATGGATCTTTGACCATATACCACCTCTTTGCTATTAATTAAATCAACCCATTTTCCCCACATCTCCCAGATTTTGATGTTAGCATGCAGGAAAGCTGCAGTTGTACTTTAAATGGCTTTAATAACTAGACTCTTGAAGCAATGGCAACATTCTTCAGGGTTTCCCACAAGCTTTAAAAAAACTCTACTTTAATAAATAGCAGAGAGGGGCTGTGCTTGTGTAAGGCACAAAGCATTTCTTCTGAATCATTTTTAAAGCATGGGTAAACTTGGTAAAATTACTCAATGATGCATCATACCAGCAATTTTCTTTTCAAAATCCAACTAAAAAGATTTAAGTCAGAGGAATACTTTAATTTTAATGGCCTTCATGTAATAGCATCATATAGGTGAGAAAATGTTTCAGGCATTGCTCTTTTGACTGATGATGTTGCCCCAAACCTAAAATAATTAATTGAACAAATAGAAAAGCAGATGGAGTAAAGAGCATTTTCACAGATGCTGTTGGAGCATGGAAACTTAGTAAATAGAATCTGGACATTTTGATAGGTAGTTCATCTTTGGTGCACTCCTTGTAGCTGGTTTGCTACTCTGTTTACGCATCAGACTTCCAGAGAGTAGGGTTTTTTCCTCTCCCAATAAAGACCAGCTCAGACAGACTGGGGGAGAAAAAGTAGCCCTCGAAGGAGGGAAAGATATAATCTAAACAAACATTATTAAGAACAATGCTGGTCCATAGTTAATGAGAAAAGATATTTAATACACATTGAAGTGTAGTACCACACAGAGGATGTATTTTCATTATGACAACAAAGGAAGAATGATTTACTCCCAGAACAGCCATTACAGCTATTGTGTATATGCTTCTTCAGTGGAAACAGCATTCCAGCTGAGGTCTGGCTAATCAAATATTAGTTAATCCCACTTGTAAAATTGCTTCATGGTGTGACTAATGAGTAGCCGGACTCTGTTGGCTACAAAAACTAATGTGTGAGTAAGTTAGTGTCTGGGTGACCTATTTTCAATTACAAAATACACAAAGCACCTCATTTTGAAGGACAAAGGAAGTCTCTTTTGATAAAGTTAGATCATCTGGTTCTTTGCTGATTGCCATGACTTTTCAAAGATTGAACTCCTTTGGTTAAAAATTTCATCATTTCATGCAATCTGTCTGTGGAGAATAAGAAATAAAGGGTGGGTCAGAATAGTGGTGTGTGTGTGTGTGGGGGGGGAAGGCAGCATAGCTCAGTGGTTAAAGACACTGAGCTTATCAGCTGAAGAGCTGACAGCCCGGGTTTGAGACCTCAGTTTCATACAATGGGGTGAGCTCCTGTTACTTGCCCACCTAGCAATTTGAAAGCATGCAAATGTAAGTAGATTAATAGGTACCACTTTAATGGGAAGCATTCTGTGAGCCTTTGGCATATAGCTATCTGGACACATGGCCATGGAAATTGTTTTCAGACAACATGGTCCCTCAGTCAAGGAATGGAGATGAGCACCATGCTCTAGAACTGGACAAGATTGGACAGGGAAACCTTTACCTTTACCAAAATGGTGCCTGAAGCTCCTACCTACCGTATTTTTCTGTGTATAAGATGCTATTTTTTCCTTCAAACACCCTGTTCAAAAATAAGGTGCGTCTTATACAAGTGCAGCGTCTTATATACGGAAAAATAGTGGTAACCTCTGCAGCCCAGGGCATGCCTGTGTGGGTTGCCATGCTGCCTGGTGCAGGTGTCAAGCCCCTGTGGGCTTGCCAACTAATGGGAGGGGGGAGGGGGCGCTCCACCGAACAGCTGATCGGCGCGGAGGAACTTGCATGCCAGAGCGTCTTATACAAGGGCGCGTCTTATAGACAGAAAAATACGGTATTTCCACATATTTTTCAAATTTCTAAATAGACCCTAATTTATAGAAAATGTACAAGTCTTATACAGAATGTACAAAATATAAATGTCTCTACATGGTTGGCAGGCCATACCCTCACTTTTACACAATTGCTGAATTAATCTGATTTTTTTTTAAAAAAAAGATATAGGTAGCCAAATAATACTCATTAGAAGAATGAAACATCTATTATTGAATTACTGCAGCACTTTTTGTTATGATAAAATCTTCAGACAATTTTAAAGGAGTTGAAATTAATATGCAAGAAAAATAGTAAGTGGATCTGGCTGTGAAAATTAAATTATAATCTTTTAATAAGAAATTCATTTTTACTTATGGATTAGGATTATGGCTATTATTGTCTTAAAAATAATTAAAATTTTGATATTCCTTTATGTTGATTTTTATTGGTAAAAATGTTTACTTTTAACAGGACCTGCAAAACAGCACAATTAAAAGCTTTGCAGAAATGTGGTACAGTACTTTGCTTGAATCTTCTTTGTATTACTTGAGCAGGGAAAGCTGCAGCTTTTCACTAATGGTGAAGATAGAAGCTCATTAATTTTGTTTAGCATAGTTTGACATTCATTATTTATTCAACATTTAAAGATGAGACATGCACCACATTTTATGATTCTATTTTCCTTCTAAAACAATTGTGCCTCAAGCTTATTGCCGTGCTGTGTGTCATACAATTCCCAATTTGATGTTCTATCTTAGAATACCGAAGATCAGTTTTCATCAATCTATAGGGCTCTAACATTGATATGATTACTTTCAAATTGTCTCATTATCACTAGCGTCGCTGTCCAAGGTTTGAAAACTAAGTGGTAGAGGGACATAATCAAATTATTACAAGGGTAGTAATTTAATACATAAGAATGCTGAAGTTTATATTAAATTTAATCGTGCATATTAGAAAAAAAGCAACTTTATTTAAAACAAATATGCTTATAAAAGTAGACAATACATTAAGATCAATACATTATCTTTATTCCCTACCTGTAAAAGAAATACATGGGGGGAAATCCATACAGGTCAAACATCCACAAAGTTATCAGTGACTCGAGATTTATTGTTCTTTATAATCAGTTACTGGTCACATCAAGATAATACCAAGGCTGTTAACATTTAGAAGATATCTATTTAAAGTATAGAGACTCTTTTTAGTGCTTAGGGCTGTATTATTGTTGGTTTTAAGAAATATTTTTGCAACAGCTGACAACTACAGAGTGGCCATAGTCAGCATTTTTTGCCAGTTCCCTCATTTTGGCAGGGGGAATTTTCTATGGTTTTCCAATAAAATTTAGTAAGAAACTGCTGGTTTTTATAGTTTGTGCTAGAGTTTGAGAAGTTGCAGAAATGGGCATCACAATTGTGGATCACTGATGTCTAATTCATGTTGATGGGTTTGTTTTTTTTTAAACCACAGTTTGTAGTAAGATAAATTTAGGGTTATTGCTTGGAATGTATTCCTCTTTTATCACTCTAGTATATTGCCTGAACCAAACGATGAATATGTAAGATCAGCTATACCACCACTGTATATAATTATTGTATGCCAAAAGAGACAAACTAAAATGGGTGAAAGAAAAATATCTAATCGGTCGGTATTCTGAGATTATAAAGAGAAACAATCAAGTCCATTGAATTAGGCTTGAGTACTACTGAAAGCATAGGAATGTTTGTCCTGAAATTCATCAACTCTGATGGAAGGAGTGATTTGATAAAACTGCAGATGAATGAAACAAAAATGTTATGATTGGTGGTAGATAATAAACAAAGATGATGAATGTAGAAGAAGACAGAGTAGGGGCAGAACTGAAATAATGCAGCAACATTTATTTATTTAAAACATTTATATAACTACCCATCTTGTGATGAATTGTGGGTGGCTCACCTTTTATGGACAGCAAGATGTTTTAGATTAAAAGGACCGGATGTTTTAGAGGGAGTTTGCAATGCTAAGAATGCCTAAGAGAAAGGATGAATTGAAGAAATTGAAAGTGGTGAGCAATCAATGACTAAGGAAAAAATATGGAATTAAACAAAAGAGGGTGCAAGAAATAACCACATCAAACCATTTAGAAGGTCTAGGGCTGAAGGAACAGTACACAATTTGACAGGGATGTGAAAAATTGCCTGGGCTGTCTGGGACTGTGAACATAAATTGCTAAACATGATATGTAATCTCATGAAACATTGTTGGCAAAGGAAATTGGGAGTTGTAGTTTTTGTTGACGCATTAAACATTGTGCGTAAGTACATATGCAGTTGTAGAAAAAAGAATTTGCTTATTGATTGCTCAAAACTGGAAGAAGAATGTATTACCTACTATGGATGATTGGAGAATGAAGGTGTCGTACTTTGCAGAAATGGCTAAGATTTCCGCATACTTGAAAGATCAATCTCAAGAAAAAATTATTTTGGTTTGGAGAAGATGGATAGATTATATTCAGAGAAAGTACGAAGTGAACAAATATTATATAGCTTTTGAGTAGATTTTATATTGTTTCTACTTATTTATTATATTATATATATTTTATATTTATTTCAAGTTGATATTTTTTTTATTAGAGTTAAAGTATGTTAATTTTTGATTGTATTATGTTTGGGTAGTTCTATTTAGATTTGGGATGACATGTGCATAACCCTGTATTCGGTTCTGGGTAGTCCAGGGGGGGAGGGGGGAGGGGATTAAAGATGTAAATGTAAATTTTGGTATATTAAAATGTTATAGTGAAATAAGGTATTTGAAGAAGATGAGATGCTCGGCTGGCGCCCCCAGACTGCGTCCGAAGGATGAGGAAAGGAAGGAGGTGGGATGTGTAGGGTAGTTGAGAGGAGGAGGGAGAGAGAGGAGGCAGGAGGAGAAGAGAGGAGGAGGGAAGTAGGTAGGAAGGGTGAAAGAGAGGGTGGACGCAGGCGGTGGGGGCTGCTGAGCATCTCTGAATAGATACATAATATGGGTTTTTTTCTTCTTGTTTATTAATGTATACCATATTTGTAACTTGTTTATTTATTTGAAAATTAATAAACAATTTGAAAAAAAAAGAATTTGCTACCATCATTTATACCCAGTGCAATTTACGTAAGACCATCATGTTATGATGCACAAGACCTTGTTTTTAAAGATAATTTGGAAGCTTCACATTATCCAGAATGCCAATATATAGCATTATTCTTCCCCATATTTAATGGGCACCAGCGAGTTACCAAACCCAAAATATAGTACTGGTGAATACTTACAAAACTCTAAATGGTATGTGATGCGATTATTTTAAAGTTCAATTGTCCCAGCTTCAAGATCAATCAGAACAGGTTACCCACATTGTTACTAATAATATGTATCTTTATTAGCAGTAGCAGCCCAGCAGCAGCAGCTTCTCCTCTAATGACTAAGGGAGATGGACACTTAAGAGGAACCAGTGTCTGCTCTAATGCTTGAGAGTGCCAACAGATCTATTCTGATCATTCATTCCCAAGGAGTAAGGTTCATGAAGTGGAATGATGGGGTAAACACAATCCCCAGCTAAGTCCAAGTTCTTGATTGGGTGACCAAAGCAATTGCATGTAGGATAGCAGGTGACTCCAGAAAATGAAAATATCTCCTGAGACTCAAACTCCTGAGGCTACACCAATATTGGCTTCTTGTCAATATTGGCTTCTTGTCAAACAGCTTCTTTCTCAAACAAGCTGTAATCAGGACAATCATGCCATCAGAAACACTACCAATGATATTAGGGAGAGACTAGTTTTTTCTGCATTGAAATATAGGAACCAGTAGTCCTTGTCATTTTATCTTGCTAACCATAATTGTAAATTGTGTATGTGTATATTGGTGTGTTCAAGTCTCCCTTTCCTCTCAGTGTTCTTAAGTTATTACCTTTATAATTCACCTCCTTGTGTCAACAGGTTCTGATTGAGATGAACATTTATAGCTTTCAAGTTTGGTTTCAAGTCCAGTGCCTTGATTCTTCAAAATTCACAGAGACTTCTGTCTGCCTCAAGATATTAGTCATGGGTTCTTGGAAGTGTTCTGATTATACATAATAAAATGAGGACATTAAATAGCTTCTGAAGTTTGGCAGTGTGTGCTGTATAATACACTGCCTTGTTCACCAAGGTAATACAAATGCATAAACATCTATTAGCAAAAATTAATGATGAATAATTGCAGTAATCGAACTTTGCCTAGAAAACACCTCCTGCAAATGACATGGGTTAATGGCAGCCTTCTGACTGGATTTATCTTGTAAACAAGACAATGAACAATGTATACAAATTTACTCTAGCAATGCCTAGACTATAAAATATAAATTGGGAAATGCAAATTGAGGAAAACCTAGGCACAAACGTAATTAAAAGGTGCTAATGCAGTTCTGTAGTTCCAATGCTTGAAAAACCTGAAATAAGTCTTGCATTGGAAGAAGAGAAGATTAAAATATACTAAGAAGTTCTTCTTGTCCAGGAACCATAGTTTCTTGAGATGCTATTTACCATTTCAACGCCCATGACTGCCTCTCCCCAACTTCTAGTTTCCCAGCAATGGAAGCAATTGTTCCTTTATGCTGTTACATTCACACTGTTGGCAAAGCTTCGGACTGAACATTTTAAAAATTGCCTCCATTTGTTTGTTTGCTAATTTAATTTAGGAACAATTGCATATGGGAGGGAGGTGGCAGAAATCAATTTTAGTTTTGTTTAGGGTTGATTTTATCGGTTCTGTGTTTCATTTGGCTTTGTTTTCAAATTAGTTCACAGATTTAATGGGGCGGAATATGCACTTTTATTTGCACATTTTTACAACCCAACTTTTGCTGATGTAGTGTGCATATTGTCTCCTAAATAACACATCATTTCCTTCCTTGCTGGCTGAGCTCATAAGAATTAGAATCCTAAGGACCTGATATTTCCTCCTTGCAATGAATAAAAGTAAAACTATAAGGAGTACTTTAACTGTATATGGGATATGGAAGCATATGCAATGCAATTTTTTTAAAAAATAAAATAAAATGGAATTTCAAATACAGAATTTAAAGTTCCTTCCCATGAAACCCATTCTGTATGTTAATGGTTTTATAAGAAGGGAAGGAAAGGAGATTTCTTTCAAATAAATTTAAAAGATGGGACAGAACATTCTTAGAATTCTAAATTTCCAAATATTGGAGAGTCTTTATTTGCTCATCTCTAAATACTGAGATTGTGTAGTAGTAGACATGTTTCCCCCATTTGTCACCCTTTTCTTAGATGATTTTTTCCCCTCTAGTTTCTCCTTCAATGGGTTTCAGTGGAGGAAAATTAAGTCCAATGCTATATTTTTTCTTCAGAAGTGAGAAGCTGCAGAACTTGACCCCCATTTCAGTTATGTGCACAGCTCTCCATCTTCGCCATTAACATCTTTGGAACAACAATGTCAGCCATTTTTTTTTCACCTACAGTGCACTTTTAAGGGCAGACAGTTCTCTATGTGTAAGAGAGATATGTTTGATTCTATGGCATTCTTAACAAAGCCTTTATTAATACAATTAGTTCTTAATAAATAATACTATTCAGTTTAGTATAACCTCCAACAAACAGGCAAGCAGGAAGAAAAGGGAGGGGAATTTCCTCCCCCTCCACTCTTTTTGCTATGACATTTCTTTCTCTAATGACTGTTTTCCTTTTCTTGTGACTCCCTTTTTGTCAAGAAAATGACAGCTATACCTTAATGAAGCTGTTGACTATCAACATTCAGGATTGGTAATATAACCAAGTTGCAAGAAAATCTAAGGGAAAATGGAAGTTGTACAAAGCCTTCGGAATTATATATTTGAAATCCTATTATTAATATCTTCACACTTATCATTATTTTATACAGAGAATGTAAACATATGTAATCTTCTATGGTATTTAGAGACTATCTTTGGTCAATGTATGAAAATTTTTGGCACACTATTTTTATATGCTTATTGCTGGCAGCATTTTCTCCTACAAAGTTCCTGACTTATTAATACCTAATACCTCAACATTACCTTACTATTTAGAGGCAGTGATCTGGGTAATAGTTTCACATAGAAGGGAAATAGGATGTTTCCAGAGATTAAGGTCCTATGCCTGAAAAAAATCCAGGTAACAAATAGATGGCAACAAAGAGATAAAGAAAATTCTGAACCTTTGCTGTTATTTAATAGCCATCTAGATTTTTGCAGTCTAGGTACCATCATCATAATCAGAATGCTGAGGTTAGATGCCCATTTGATTTGAAATGGTAATTTTAATTATAATTAATATATTTAATAATTTTTCTGTTTTTATCTTTTTGCTTATAGTTTATTTAAGGCTATTAACTGTTTAGATGATATATGGATAGAAAGAGACATATAAATTAAAACAAGAACTCAATAAAATATTGAATCTCATCCCTATCAAAGGCTGCAATCCCACATCTAGTCTAGTATAGACATTTGATGTAGCCTGCACTTATATCTATGCAATTATATTCTTTTCCCACAAATAATAAATATATGAGATGGGGAGAAAAAGAGACTTCTGCAAAGGTATGCAGATAGCTTCTGTGGCTGAGAGAGGCCTAAAAGATGAATCTTCCTATTCCTAAACTAATATTCTCATACTACACCATTTTGTGCAAGTTGCACAAAATCTTAAACAAAGAATGAAATATACAAGTTTGATATCAAGACTAAAAAAAAAAAGGGGGGGGGGATAAATGAATGTCAGAGAATTTCAATTTCCCAGGAAACTCTGTTGCAGATCTCATAGTAACCATGTTGGAAAAACAGGACTTTAGTAGCAGCATTGAGAGAGATTGCTGAACTGACATACTTCCTACATAATTCCTATATCGGTATGAAGATGTAGAAATGAGCTTTTAATAATTAAAAAAAGTTGGAGCAATTACTACAGCTCTTCTGATTTTTGGCTCCTCTGGCTGAGGACCCAGATTGTTGGGCGCAATAATCTGACATTGTAAATCATCCAGAAAATGCTGTAAAGCACTATGAAGCAGAATATAAGTCTAAATGTTGTTCCTATTGCTAGTATTATATGGTTCATTTTCCAGTGAAAACTTCTGCTGTCTTGCTTGGATTATTAGGTTAGCTCCATCCTTCCTGATATGCTGGAAGCCCCTCAAAACTATGATTAGGGTCATGTCAACAAGCCTTTGAGGTGGGTATAATCATTCTATCTTTGGCTGGAGTTGGTATATTTTATTCTTAACAATATTTAAATTTCAATACTGACTTTTTTCATTTTTATAATGATTGTCCATTTTTGATGTGATTGTTCTAAGACATCC
>NW_015387753.1:211219-252947 GCF_001527695.2 Protobothrops mucrosquamatus | reverse complement strand
AAAATAAACATTTTAGCAACCTGTTGCCTTGATAACTCAAGATTCACTCTATCCTTTGATTCAAGTCTGGAATGTTGCTGTTCATACAACTCTGTCCCTTCTGTCATTTGTCCCTATTTCTTTTTACCAATCTTGTATCTGTGTTCTTGTCTGACTTTTGGGAGAAGCACATTTGCTGTAATTATAAGTGCATAATAAATAAAACTACTCCTACTTCCAGACTAGTAGAAAATTTCCATTGAAATCAATGAGCATTGCTTCTCAGTAAATATGTATTGGCTTGTTTGGTAAATCTACAGATCAATGATAAGTTTTTTCTAAGCTGAATTGCTTTTAACTGATGAGAAACAGATGGATTTTTCACTGTGATCCAATTTATCCATGCTATCATGAAGAGTGTGATCCGTTTATGTACAGTGACAGCACTATTAAAACCTATATTTTCTATTTATTGCAATACTGATTAGATTACTAATAATACTGAATTCTTGGTGTCTGTAATGTAATGTGTAAATCCATGACTTATAAGCATGGGCTCTCAACTATCTTCTATAATCATTAAAAATAGTACACATTGGAGTAGTGTATATCTCCTGAATTAGCATTAATGGAACCATGTTAATAGTACCAACCTATTAATAATACAACTTACATATATAGTTTTTAATATTTTGACCAACTTTGTCATCTTAAATATTGTGTTGCATTTTCCATTTTGTGGTCAAATGAATCAATTTTATGTTTGAATTTTAATAGATTAGGACTACGAATCCATTCATAGAGACTAATAGAATCTAGCTGGATTTATCTGAAACTCCTATCAATACTCAGAAGCTGATGAGTAATATAAATCACGAATTTACACTAAAAGTTGGCAACAAAATTATATGGTGGTTAGCTATAGCTTCCAATAAACTCAGGTCAGCAAGGTAATTTCTTTTGCTTTTTATAGCAACAAATTTTATAGATTTTATAGTTTAGAGCAAGATATAAAAAGACACAAGTAGAATTTTCTTTTTAAAACAAATCAGGATAAGTTTAAAAATGGGCAAAATTGATCATAGAAAAGGAAGAAGGAAGGAAGGAAGGAAGGAAGGAAGGAAGTTACATTAATCATCCATGGGCCATGAAATCTAGCTGCAATCTATTGGTAGTAAAAAAAAATATGATGTTAATGTTTTAAAGAGATTTAAATTTTCCAGAACATTTAATTTCAGGAGAATCTCTATTTTTAAACTCTATTCCAAGATTTAACAGGGGACTCAGGGAAATCTAGTAATCTAATAGAATGAAATATTTACAGCATATCCCTCCATAAACACCTACATTTACTTCATCTTGTGGTGTTTGTTTCATATTAAATTAATATACTTAATTCCTACACAAAGAGAAATCAAAATAAAATTGATATAGAAAAAAAAGCCAATGTAAATAGTGGTAAGTGGTAAGAATCAATTTCATCAATTTATCCTGGTTTTAATATAAAGGGAAAGCAATAGATCACTGAGTGCTTCTATTTTGCATGAACAATACAGAAAAATAAAAAATAAAATTCCTTCATGGATATGTCTATGCAGTGTCTTGCCGATAATTCAGAAATTGTTTGCCATTAATTATAGCCCAGGTATGTTCTAGTAATCTTCTTCCAAATATTTGAGATCAGACCAGGTCAATGTCTGGTATACATTTGAATCAGTATAAATTTGAGTAAACTTCCTTTAAATAGATGTATTCAGTTAGGATTTACAATGCTGAGCCAGCCAATTAAAATAATGTTGCTTAGTAGAAGATAAATTAATTTTATTATTTTAATGTCTATTGATTTGACGATAGCTTAAACTTCCAGAAGTACTATAACAGTTGAAGGAAACTATTTTTTTTGTCCCAGTAATTCATTATACTTTCACAATTAGAGTTAAAAATCTGTGATTCTTCTAAACAGTATATAAAATCAAGATGATTCAATTTCTTTTTACTCAATTTTGAAATTCAGAGATCATTTGAATCAGGTAGTGGTAGGACCATGTCTCATTGCCTGACATTTTTTCAGAACAAATAAGCCACCATACAAAGCTAATTCTGTTAGACAGACCCATATAATAAGAACATAGAACATGACCTTCAAAATATTTCAGTGTATATTGACTGAAAAAAAGTTGGCAAGTTGTATGCATAAGCAATCTCTACAGATTTTAGCATTTCTTAAAAATAGACAACATAGGTATGAGTAAACAGATTTACATTGTTTCTAGTGATGAAGGTGTTACACCGTTGTATCAAACACCTCAGCTGATTTTACAGAAATAAACAAGGGGGGGAGAAAACAGATACTAACAACAAAAGCAACTTTGCAGAAGGAAGGAAATTAATTTCAAAAGTAATACAATGCCATTCCAGGCCTGGCATTCAAAATAAACCATCAACTTAATTGAATTCCATAAACTCCATTGCTACAACTCAATGTTGCTTAAATCAATTCATTCTTTCATTACGCTGCTTAGGAGCACCATGGAGTGATGAGAAATTACTGAGATGACTTCCATGTATCAAACTCCTTTCAGTTTCACTTCATTTTCCATCCTGACATAGAATTAATGAACTGCATTTACATGCAAAAACACTACATTTAATTGTAAAAGTGATGTTGTTAAATTACCTTCCAATGAGTTTATTGTAAATGGTTCATTAAAATTTTTGAAATTGCTCAGTGCACAATTGCCTCTCTGCACTGTCTTACATGAACCATGGTTAGCTTGGAGATAGGACCTATTTGAGATGCTAGTTTATTTATTTATCAGGATTTACTTTTTAAGGAGCCACCAGTTCTCTTTTACTCAGAGATAATTTGAAAAGGTTTGCATGCATTTCCTTGTACAAGACAGGAAATATGAACTGAAGCAAATAGAACAAAATAGGGACTGCAGCACTAAAATAGGGTAGCAATAATGGCAAAAACAGTCAACAGCAAAAATACGTTAAGATCCAGCCAACAGAGTTAATCTAATTAAATAAAATGCATTATTAGCTTGAGGAGTTATATGCAAGGAGCCATAATTATTTATATTAGTCAAAACTCAGGAGGATGGTAGTAATTTTTCTGAGTTTTTTTTTTCAGCCTTTTAGCCAGAAAAGGTGCTACCTTGATTTTTGGCTGGAAAGAATGGTGTGCATCTTTTTCTATCAGTATAAACAACTTTTTGCTAGTTCATAATACAGAGAAAGAACAAATTGTGATACATTCTGTACAAATCCCTTTTGGCCAGGAATACATTGACATAAAGTTGTAGCACGGGGATGTCAATCCTTCTAATTTCCAACACAATGAATTCACGTGAGCTTCATAAATAGCCGCCTTCACCCTCCCCCTGATTTACGTTCCTCCTAAAATAATTGCAGTTAGATTACTGCCCATATTTATATTGACTATGGAAATGAGACAGCAAAAGCTGCCCTGAACTCAGGATTTGTGGCACAATCCTGAACGTATCTATTGAATTCAGTGGATTTTTCTCCTGTGTATGTATTGAGATGGGGCCTAAACAAATTTGCTTTGTAATAAAGATTACACCACATCTCTAGCATCATAGCGTTTATATATTTAGATAATTTACTGTATATAGCCACTCTCTCAAATGAGCCTAGAGTGGCATATAGATAAAATAACTAATAAAAGATAATTACTATAAAATGTAATAAAATTATCCAACAATCACATCAGACAGGAACCCAAGTCACCCAAAGCCTTGGGGAAAAGCCCAGTCATTAAGGCCTCACAAAAGGGAGATCAGGTTGGGCCACTTGTGTCATGGAGGAAACACTATTCCATAGGGCAGGGGCAATGACAGAGAAGGCGCATTGTTTAAGATGGCATTTAAAAAAACAAAAATAAAGAAAAAAGTATTCTCAGAGAAGATATTAATTACAAGTAGATGGATAATTCCTGAAATGCTCAGCATAACATTAGTGAAATAACCCAGAGGTCATTGAGTTGTTTTAGTGACATTAAAAAGAACTATAATTTTGGGAGCTTAAGGCCAAAATTGCCACTATATTATTCATACATATAAAAACAGAGCATCTCTACAATAGGTGTGTGTGTGTGTGTGTGTGTGTATGCATATGCTAGTAGTTTTGCCATTCTCCAAGTTTAAGTTCTTAGTCAGATATTGTTGGTACTATGACTTGTTTCCAACATAGTGTAACATTTGCAATTATTTGCAGCTGTAAGCAAATAATTCAATATTTTGTTGTATTTTCATTGATGTGCTTTGGAATTTGCCTAGTAAAATATGTTTCATTTCAGGTTTGAAAGATGGAATTATTTAAATAACAAGATCCAGAGCAGGGTAACTCTGTTGGATCTTATCAGACAGGCAGAGCTGATTGGTGACAGGAACTCTTGCAAATAAGCCAGCCCTGAAGATCCACAGGGAATCTAATCTTCTGAGGTAAAGATTCAGTGCAACAGCAAAGAAAGGGGATAATATCAGTCTTGCTTTAATCCTTCGCCAACTTGGATCCAGTCTGTTTCACCATATTGAGGACAATGTTCTGGGATTCCCATTTTTCTAAGCACATTCCACAGCTTCACATGGATGAGACAATCAAAGGCCCTGAAATTAATTAAGCATATAGTGACTTCCTCAACATTAAGAAAACCAAGATCATGGCAACCGGCCCTCTCAATTCCTGGCAAATAGATGGGGAAGAAATGGAGGTAGTGACAGATTTTATCTTTCTGGGCTCCAAGATCACCACAGATGGGGACTGCAGCCAAGAAATTAAAAGACGCTTGCTCCTGGGGAGGAAAGCTATGGCAAATCTAGACAACATACTAAAAAGCAGAGACATCACCCTGCCAACAAAAGTATGTATAGTCAAGGCTATAGTTTTCCCAGTTGCAACGTATGGCTGTGAAAGTTGGACCATAAGAAAGGTTGAGCGCAAAAGAATTGAGGCCTTTGAATTATGGTGCTGGAGAAGACTCCTGTGAGTCCCCTGGACTGCAAGGCAATCAAACTGGTCAGTCCTAGAGGAGATCAACCCTGACCAGATCCTGAAGTTGAAACTCAAGTACTTTGGCCACCTAATGAGAAGGAAGGATTCACTGGAGAAGAGCCTAATGCTGGGAAAGATTGAGGGCAATAGAAGAATGGGACGACAGAGAATGAGTCACTGAAGCAGTAGGCATGAGCTTAAATGGACTCCAGAAGATGGTAGAGAACAGAAAGGCCTGGAGGAACATTGTCCATGGGGTCACAATGGGTCGGACACGACTTCGCAACTAACAACAACAATAGTGACTTCTTTAGATATTCTTTGGTTTTCTCAATTATTCAGCACACATCAGGAATAATGTCTCACGTTCTGGCCTTTTCTAAAGCCAGCTGGAACATCGGGTATCTTTTTTCCCATGTAGAGCTCTAATCTGCATTGGTTTTGATAAAATGGCTTTAGTTAAAAAATTAGCCATTTTCTACCATCCAGTCAGAGCTGAAGAAGCTTCTTGGATAAGAAGCAAAATGTCTGCAAAGAAAAACAAGAAAGTCCAATTGCCTCGTGAAAAAAAGCATCTTTGGGACAACCGTGACCTGGATGACTGAGAATCTCCATAGGCTTTAGTTAAAACTTTAGATGCTATATCTTGGCAAGCTGAACTTTTTATCAACAGTGTAATCTGTTCAACTCAGCCATTTCTTCTTTGAACAGATATGGAGAGTTCACATGTACCTAAGGTTATCAAAAGCAGTGAAAGTTGTCTATATAGCTTTGCCATGTTTGACTGTAAGTATTAACTTGGTATTCATTCACACATTGTCAAAAATCCTTAATCGGCCAAATCAGAGTTTAAAAGTAAGGTTAGACCCCAGTGTATGGACTGTAAGTATTAACTTGGTATTCATTCACACATTGTCAAAAATCCTTAATCGGCCAAATCAGAGTTTAAAAGTAAGGTTAGACCCCAGTGTATGGACTGGACTAGTAAACCTTGTGCCAAAGCTCAGAGGCCTGAATGCTCAGCTGAAGCTTTAGCTATGTGGGAAAAACCATCACACAAGTGTTACATCCCATTATGAGAGCAATGTTAAAGCTTGTATTTGTTCATGACACTGAGAGCTGAAAAGGTAAATGAAGGCTGAAAGTAATGTTAGCCTTAGTACTCTAAAAGTAGCTCTTGAAGACACAGCTTAATGAAGTGATAAAACTTATTGGCCAGTTACTCAAGTTGGTGTCATTGTGATTATACCACTCAATCCATTTCAAGGTTCTTTGTACATGAAAATGAAGTTGTGACATGGTATTTTGCCTGTAACAACCCCAGGATCAGAAAAATGGCAACAAATCAGTAAAATCCTCTAAATCCACCCAAATCTGATTCAAAAGGACATAGCTTTGAAATATGTCACTTCTTCAAGCAGCTAATCTACCTTGATGAGGTGATTTGGTCAAAGCCTTTTCAAGTAGAAGTCTTTCTTCAACATTTTGCACAGCCCTATTCTATTTTTTTTGTTTTTGTTTCAGGATGTGGTAGCACCTAATGAATCTTGGCTGATCTTGAAAAAGCTAAGCAGGGATGGACCTAGTTTATACTTGGAGAAGAGGGACTACAAGGAAATCCCGAGGCTGTAGGCTAGACTGAGAATAAAAAAAAGAACAATATCATTGAATAAGGTAAGACATCCAGTGGTGGGATTCAGCTGGTTCGCACCACTTTGGCAGAACTGGTAGCTAATTTTTTTTGTTGCCCAGACCCAGAATGGAAGATTGAGTGTACAATATAAATTTGCAGTACAGGGGCCTCCAATTAGGAAGTCATCCACTCTTCAATATATTTCATTTCATTCTCCCTCCCACCAGCTTCTTTGGTTTTTTCCTCTCTCATCTCCACAGCTAGGTTTCTATGATAGCAAATCTGATTGAAAATTCTTTGTCTGAAAACTTTTGATTCTAAGTTTTTCTTTTTGTGCTTCTGCAAATCTTGGGATGTTATTTACCTTATGGGATTTTGTGCTGGTTTGACATGACAAAGCTCTTCTCTGATCACTGGAAATTGAGGAATAGAGGGAAAAAAATATTGCAATTTCATATTGTGTTTGCATTAAAGTTATTTGTTGGCATTTCTTGAATCTTCATTTTCAGATCACTAGGGTGAACCTTTACAATTATTTGTGAAAGGAAATCACGTTGAAAGGATTTTTTTGGTGTGAGACTATATCAACAATGTGTAATCACATTAGTTAATGAAGTGTGCATCAGTGTATATTAATGCCAGCATCCAGCCAAAAACGGCAAAAAGATTTGCTCCAGCAAACTTGTATTCTATTTATTCAATATGTGGAGAAATATGATGTCAACACACAATAAGAGACAAAGAACATGATTTTTGATACAAAAGAAGGGTCTCCTAAAACAAAGATGGTTCCCATATGAACTGAAATGATAGCATTCCATTGAAAAACCACCAGAAGTGAGAAAAGTGCAAAATGAGAATGACCAAACTTTAATGGTTAAAACCTGTTAGAAAATATAGCAAACTATGGATACTAAAGTCCTTTTGAGGCATCACATAGAACCTGATGTGGTGCACAATGGATATTCCATCTTGATTCTTCTGGAACTCAACCTCTCTGGACACTTAAATGTTGACTTGGCAAGGCACGCACAAATGTATGAATGCATCAAAAGAAGACATAAACCTACATGCCTGAATATAATACTAGAAGTTATTCTTGGCCTTCAATGTAATACTTGTTCTGAAGTTTACACACATTCTTCCAGTAAATGAAGATATAATTATGAGCTTAGCTTGATTTCTGAAGACTGCACGGACATAGCCATGCAATTTTCTTGACAGGAGTACTTTGCCACAACCTCCAGCATTTATTTTCCTGGTAGTCTACAGATCTGGATTTTCCCACTGGTTCCCCATCCAAGTGCTAAGTCCAGCTTTGCTTAACTTTCAAATTCAGGCCAATGCTGCCATTTTCTCAACTGATACTTATTAGGGCTGTGCAAGGCTTTGACGGGCTGCTTTGTTTCAGGGCTGCTTTGAGAGAAGCATCTCTTCAAAGCTAATTCCAAACCTGACTCCTGCTGTTAAGCAGCAACAGAAATTGCTGTGCTGTTATACTTCATAGTGCTCTGGCACCCATCTCTGGCATGTTGAATGATGAGAAGAAACTTCTGTGCATATTGAATGTGACATAGGAGGCAGAGTGATGTGAAATGCCTCAGTGATACAAAAGATTGTCACCTTTGTGCCTCACTGAAGTGAACAACATGACAGCAAGAAGCACCTTATCAAGGCAGATAGTAGCTGCCTCACATGAACTTAATATTTATACATTTATCGATTATTGAAAAACAAAGTTTTTTTCTGTTTAAAACGCATTAAATGTGCTAAAGTTTCAGCTCCTACATTCCTTTTGGATGAAAGACAGAAAAGGTGTTTGTTCGTGTATGCATGTTTATGTATGTATGTGGAGAGAGAAATCAATAATCAAAGTCTGAAGTTATACATAGATATGTATCAATCAATGACTGCAATATGAAACAGTGACTTGTATGTGTAAATAGCCATCACCTGTCAGTGGATCACCAGAAATTTAATGTCCATTCACTAACAGATTATTTTCTTTCCAATGAAAATACAGTCTTTCATCCATCCATGAACCACTGAATGCACTATTGCATGATATATATGTATGAATCAGACATAGGTTTCTTGCTCGTATTTTACTGCTTCTTTTTATTGCCTTTATAAAACACCATTAGCAAGTTTTCTTGGCTGATTCATATACTATGAGGAATTAGGGAAAGAATGTTGTTTAATGACTTCAGCATCTTCTTTTCCCTTGCCTGTTGTAATCTGTAAAGTGAGGAAGAAACCCAGAAGTTCCACTTCAAATTTTATAGGTGATGTGACATAAGGAAGTGCAATTTATCTATGCATCTTTCCAAAGCAAATCAACCTGAATAATATCATCAAATCAAAGTCACAGAGATGGATGAAATCAACTCTCTGCTCAAGTATTAAAGTAGCCTAGCAAATGACTCTTTGAATACTCTAATCAAAGATTAACTCAGTATTTTAGAGAAGAGATCTTGGACCTTCTTTGGTTATTTTTTCTCAGAATATATCTATCCAGTTTGCTTAGACTCTTGTCTCTCCTGTAAAACTTAGTTAATTCTAATTGTCCTTATTTATATATGTTTTAATTTTTAAAAAAATATTTCTTAAGTTAAGATGAATAAAAGTGGCCATGGTACTCAAAGTGGATTTAACCAATGCAGAATAAAAAGACTATTTTTTAGTAAAGTGAAATAATTTTATATAACACGTTTGCTTTTATTAAAACCATATCTCATTCTTAATGCATACTCAGTTTATGATCATCTACAGGTTCAAGCTCCTTTTCATGCCAAGCCAATATCTCATATTTTAAAGCTTTTTATTATTTGTCTCTATTTTTTATTTTGCCTGTATTTTTAACAGATGAACATTATCCTTATTTTATTTCTGTCTTTGGGAATTTAATGCAATCTGCAAATTTGGTAAGCATTCATTCCAGCTGTCTTCTAAGCCATTAATGAAAATGTTAAAGACTACATATACGCCCCAAACCTGAGACACTCCATTTGATACTTCAAATGGTTTCATGATAAATTGTTGATTAGAACTATTGGAGTAAGGTTTGAAATCAAATGAGGTCAGTCCTTTACGTTAGCTCAGCTTAGGAAACAGACAATGCAAGGACTCTACTTCCTTGTCGTAGGGTACGATAAAAGAATTTAGAAAGCCTGCCAGAGGCTCTCTGTCTCCTCATACAACATGTGGAATTAAGGCAAAGTTATTTTGAGTCTCTTTCTCATGCTTTCCCCTTTCCCAGGATGAAATTGTCATTTATATTCTCTTGTATTGTTTACTAACAATTGTGTTAGCAGTTTTTACATTTCTTCATCAACTTTATCTACAAATGAGGACATGACTTATGCCATTTTGCTTATTCTCAACTAGGTTACTATTCTGAATGTATGTGGTTTCATTATTTGATAATTGTTGAATTCAAAATATATTATGCTTACTGTATTCCCATTCTAAGGCTATGCAGAGCTTCAAAACTGAAAGAAAAAAAAAGCTTCATTGGGGCCATTCAGGCAGTATCCTTTGACAACTTGTTCATATAGCTGCCTTTTTTCCCTGGATTCATAAAGCTTCATTTCAGTGTTCTCACTAGAAAAACTGTGTATCTGGCTTAAGGAATACAATCAATCGATTTTAGTTTTGACATAGGCCAGCATGGTACTAATAATATAACAATTATGCTAAAATAGAAATAAATATATAAAGTCATATTAATAGAATAATATAAAGGTAAAACTATTAATATAAAATTATAGAGTACAGGAATTAAAGCACAAAAGAAACCTATAAAATCACAATTAGGTGCTTCACATTCCCATTCCATAGTTATCATTTTAAATATGATATCAATAAAAAATATTGAAAACAGATTAATAAACCCATGCAGCCATCTGGCAATCATCATATTGTTTTCAAAGTGGTAACAAAGTGATCATGACGTGTTGCAAAATATTCCCAGGTATTGAGCTATTAGTCTAGTCTTTCTTTTGGTTTTGCTTTACTTCTGTTTAAATATATGGACATTTATTTATTTCTCCATGTTCCTTGGCAATCTGTCCTTTTTCCCACTTCCTTTATGTTTTGATTTTAAGATTTTCAGAAAAATTTCTTAGCAGGCACATGTTTTTATCTACCTTGTTTCCCAATGGCATTTTTATTTCTGATTCTAGTATCTTTTTCTTTAGGAATTCCCTCCTATCTAGAGTTTGTTTTCTTAGTAATTGATCCAGCTACAATACTTCTTAAGGTGCTGAATTTATTAACATGTTCTTGAAGTCTATAGTATGCATTTGGCTTGATTAGTTTCAGTTTTCCTTAATATCAAGAATTCTGGAATTAAATGGATGTTTCCCTCAAAGTCTTCAGAATTTCTACCTTATCTGCTAAGTCCTTGTTACTTGTTATGGTCAAGTCAAGAATAGATGATCTCCTGGGTCTACCTCCATCTTTTGAAGGAAAAAGATTCTGTAAGACTAGTAAAGAATTACCTGGAAGGACCATGCTGGGCAAAGTTGTTTCTCCAAAAATGCTTAGGATAATTAAAATAATTAAAAATTTTCACCACTACTACTAATTCTCCTTGAAAGAATTACATCTTGCTTTTGGAAGATGTAAGTTTTGGTTCAGTGGTTGAGTACTCAATTATACACACTAACAATAGAAGTTCCTTTAGCTCTTCTTCTTATTATTTTCAACCAACAGCATTGATTTCTCTTCCAATGAACTTTTTTTTTTAAAAAAAAAAATGCAAACAGAACTTTTTCTCCCTGTTGTGTTGCTTCTGTTTCTTTTGAACAAATTCTATCCTTCAATTGCCATATTTCAGTAATGAAACTCATTGCACCAGGTCTGAATTATACCAGTGAAATTGAGTTTGTCCTGTAATAAGAGTTCAAAGTTGTTTTATTTATTTCCCATACTCACATTACACTGACATTTGATATGATTTATTCAAAACAGTATAAGTCAATGGTGGATAACTGGTTTCTGCATTTCTTTCATGTCTGTTTGATTGCTAAATAGGATGACCTCTTCTGCATTGCCAGAAAAAGAAGAAATGCCAATGCATCTCACAAAAAAAGGGGAGGGAGATGCTACATATCATATGTTCGAACGATGATTTGTAAATGCAAAAGTAGAAACAATTACTGCCATTTAAATGGAAGTGCTATATACGGGCAACCAGGACCCATTGAGTTTCAAGTCCAGTTATGGGACAGAGAAAGCATTGGTCGCACTTGTAGATGATCTCTGGAAACAGTGCATCCTTCCTTGCTCTATTGATCTCTTGGCAGCTTTTGATACCATCAACCATAGCATCCTTTTAGGCTGGCTGCAGCAGCTCAGGCTTAGTGGCACAGTCCTCTGCTGGTTCAGCTCCTTTCTTCAAGGCCAGTCCAGTCAGTTTTGATAGGAAGGGAGAGGCTGAGTTCACATCCGTCCTTGGATTGTCCTACAAATAAATGCCTGTCTTTTATAAAGTAAGATACATGTTGATACCTGATTACAGAGCCAAAAGACTAGAGTCAGCAGATGATGGTGACGATGAAGACAAATTGAACTTGTATGCCATCTGATTCTCAATAACTCTGGGCACTTCTCAACAATTATAGAAACATGCATTAATGCTGAAATCTCCTGAGACTTTGATTAGATTTCATACCACAATGATGAAATATTTTGTAATCTGGTGAACTCATTTCATCAAAGTGGACATTTTACCATTTATTCACATAACCATACATAACATAACATTGAATTTTATCTATCTATCTATCTATCTATCTATCTATCTATCTATCTATCTATCTATCTATCTATCTATCTATCTATCTATCTATCTATCTATCTATCTATCTATCTATCATCTATCCAATATCTATCCATGCGTCACCTATATGTCACCTCCCTCTCTCTCTCCCCCCTCCATCCATCCCTCCCTCCCCCCTCCCTCCCTCCCTCTCCCTCTCCCTCCCTCCTCCCTCCCCCCCCTCTCTCTTCACAACATGTATCTTAATTTTGGAGGTCTCTAAGAGTACCATGGTCACTCTTTTACCAATTCTGGGGTTAAAGTTTAAATGTCTTAAATTTGAATAAGTNCCGCCAAGGCTCTGGACTGCAGGCACCAGCTCAAATATCCCTGGATGCGCAGCCTGCCACCAGCAAGCTCGCAAGCTCTGGTAATGGGCCTGGCTGCGAAAGCAGGTGACCGGGTGGCCGCCGTGGCACCAGACCCCCACGCCTGTCAGCTGGTGCCTCCGCCGACAAGCCCACAGTCCACAGCAGTGGCTCCAGCTGCAGAAACGGGCGACCAGGGGGCTGCTGTGGTGTTGAGCCCCAGCGCCCGTCAGCCGGTGAATCCCCCGGCCTGTGCCCATCAGCTGGGAGGTCGAGTGACTGTCCCGGCCGAGGTGAGGAATGGCGAGGAGGCAGCGGTTTGGCAGGCGGATCTCCGCTTGCCTGTGAATGTCGGCCCCGCGGGGTTTCCGGCAGCAGTTCCAACTGTGGCAAAGGACGGCGGGGAGGCAGCGGTTCAGCAGATGGGTCCCAGTCTGCCCGTGAATGTCAGCCCC
The DNA here is from genome assembly GCF_001527695.2 of Protobothrops mucrosquamatus. Classification (NCBI taxonomy): domain Eukaryota; kingdom Metazoa; phylum Chordata; class Lepidosauria; order Squamata; family Viperidae; genus Protobothrops; species Protobothrops mucrosquamatus. The sequence goes on along the minus strand of NW_015387753.1, from coordinate 239,729 downwards.
GCGGGGCTCGACAGGTAGCACTTAGACTTATATACCGCTGCATAGTGCTTTACAGCCCTTTCTAAGCAGTTTACAGAGTCAGCATCTTTCTCCCAACAATCTGGGCCCTCAGTTTACTGACCTTGGAAGGATGGAAGGCTGAGTCAACCTTGAGCTGGTGAGAATTGAACTGCTGGTAGTCAGCAGAATTAGCCCGCAATACTGCATTCTAACCACTGCATTCTAACCATTTCTTTGCACCATGCAACTATTATACATAGCAGATGAAGTGAGATAAGAATGAACCATCTCCTAAAATGTTCCTTATAAACTATGGCTAATTTTGGGCATTCATCTGAACCACTGCTTCAGTGCAGGCAGGTATTTTTTGATGATGCTTAGTCACCTTTCCCTATGTGGCTATTATTTATCTTTTCCAGTGGCACTCCTTGGTTCTTTAGCTTATAAATAAACTTCTGATTTTGTTAATAGGCAAACAGCCCATTTCATGCATTTCATATTGTCTCAAGCACTTTGGCCGGTACTGAATGTACTCAACTCATGCAGTGCACATAGATGCTATGAGACCATTGCACCTTTGATTGAACAGAAACAGTAGCAAGAAAGCAACAGTGGGGGAGTGTTGAAGAACAGAGCTGTATGTGCTCTGCAAACTCTCTGTATCTCTCGTCTACCTGTAAAAGATGTTACTGTTCCTGTTGAAATGAAAATTAACCTGATTAGCTTCTGAACATGAAATAGGGAAGGAGATATTTTTTTTTGTTTCTTTGTTTTCTCTCAGGCAGTAAAATACATTAGATTGACATCCTGCAGTGAAATATAGGATCCATTCCATTCTAATTTATTTAATATCTAATTTATTTAATAAATTTCTGTGATGCCTCAATCCCAAAGGAAATTCTAGGATTAAAACACACACATACATAATAGGATAATAACATCTAAAGTCTGTATGGCTTCAAACATGCTGAACTTTCATAAATCCTTAAAGATGTGACTGCTCTCTTAGGCCTTGGAATAGGAAGGGTTACAATGCTTTCCTTGATGCTACATAGATATTAAACTGATACTTTGCCAGTCCTTTGTAGAGGATCCACATCTACATGGAGGGAAGTGTGTAGTGGGGTGCCCCAGGGCTCTGTTCTGGGCCCAGTGCTCTTCAACATCTTCATCAACGATTTGGACGAGGGGATAGATGGGGAAATCATCAAATTTGCAGACGACACCAAACTGGCAGGAATAGCCAACACTCTAGAAGACAGGCTTAGGATACAGGAGGATCTGGCAGACTTGAACACTGGGCGCTATCTAACAAAATGAAATTCAATGGTGAAAAAAGTAAGGTTCTACATTTAGGCAAGAAAAACCAAATGTACAGGTATAATATAGGGGGTATCTTGCTCAATAGTAGTAACTGTGAGAGGGACCTCGGAGTCCTAGTGGACAATCACTTAAATATGAGCCAGCAGTGCGCTGCAGCTGCCAAAAAAGCCAACACAGTGCTAGGCTGCATTAACAGAGGGATAGAATCAAGATCACATGAAGTATTAATACCACTTTACAATGCCTTGGTAAGGCCACACTTGGAGTACTGCATCCAGTTTTGGTCACCACGATGTAAAAAAGATGTAGAGACTCTAGAAAGAGTACAGAGAAGAGCAACAAAGATGATTAGGGGACTGGAGGCTAAAACATATAAGGAACGATTGCTGGAATTGGGTATGTCTAGTTTAACGAAGAGAAGGACGAGGGGGGACATGATAGCAGTGTTCCAATATCTCAGGGGCTGCCACAAAGAAGAGGGAGTCAGGCTATTCTCCAAAGTGCCTGAAGGCAGGACAAGAAGCAACGGGTGGAAAGTAACCAAAGAGAGAAGCAACCTAGAACTAAGGAGAAACTTCCTGACAGTTAGAACAATTAACCAGTGGAACAACCTGCCTCCAGAAGCGGTGAATGCGCCAACACTGGAAGTTTTTAAGAAGAAACTGGACAGCCATTTGTCTGAAATGGTATAGGGTTTCCTGCCTGAGCAGGAGGTTGGACTAGATGACCTCCAAGGNGTCCACGTCCTGTTCTTTTTACACTGTATGCTAAATTCATCTTGGTGTAGCATGAATACATGGGTTATAAAACTACACAGTTAGTTTCTGGATTATAGGTGCAGACACCTTCTCAGTTCTTATGTACCTTCTTTGCTAGTTGATGATACTTAATGGATTCTAAAATTCTGTAAGTGAATAATGGAGCTAATTGTCTCAGCTGACATTCAGAAATCTCTTGGTCAAGTTCAGTTTACATATGGTACAGTCTGTGTGCTTTGTTTCAAATTAAGTGAAACAAAGCACACAGACATTACCATATGTATTATGCCAATCACAGTGTGTTAGAGAGATTTTCCAGAATAAGTGGTGCTGGCATGGGAAGATGTGACAAAACTCATACAAATTCCAATTCTTGTCTATGAACAATTGTGTCACAAAAGTCACAATGCAAGCAGATGGTAGCGTTGCTTACTTTTGCGCCTGTCATGGCCAACCATATCCACCACAGAGTGGAGAAATTGGGACCTCACATAGTGCAGTGCCAATTATTATGTATCCACTATAGGCAGTGAGGTTATTGGCAGTGATGCTGTACTTATTTTAATCTGCTAAGAAGCCTGAATCTGTCAATATCCTGGCAGTTCTTTCCAACTTCTACTTCCTTCTCTCTCTTAATGATAAAAACAAAACAAAAGCAAACAAAATTGAAACACTCAAGAGAATTCTTAAAATTCTTCACTTTATTCTTGGAGGGCTATTTAATGAAATTTCTAAAAGAAGGAGAAATTTAGGGACATAGCGGAAGAAGCCCAACTGTTTTATTTTTCCCCTAATCCTCTTTTTTTCTCCCACTGTAAGTGGCAATAGTAACAATTGTGCCAGAAGCCTAAATAGCAATTTTCATTTAATTTATTTATTTTATTTAGAATATTTGTATGCCGCTCACTCCCTGAACAACTAGAGAAACTCTATAAAGACAATAGAAATACTATTAAAACTATAAAGCAAGACAATAAAAAGGATATTTTAAAACAATTAAAATATTTAAACCATTATAACCCACAAAAGGACTGGGTAAACAAGTATATTCTGAGCCTCTTGCTAAATTGTAATTTAGGTGGGGGGGACTTGCTTCAACTTCAGGGAGTTTGTTCACCAATACATGTTCTTCCATGGAGAAAGCAAAATTAAGTATAGATATCAAATGTTTCTGTGGTGAGAGTTGTGAAAAGGACCCAGATTTAAGTGTGCATGTTAAATTCATAGGATTAAGCAGTTCTATAACTGACATGATGATAAGCCATATACTGTAAGTCTTTATACTCAATTTGAGATTACTCAGATGGACAAAGAAAGTAACTGGAACCAAGGAGGCTAAGTCAGTAAGGAGTGTCATGGGACTTAAAAGGCACTGCTCCCTCTTATAGGGCGCTTACAACTTCTGGATCATCTTCAATGGCTATCATGAAGATAGATAGATAGATAGATAGATAGATAGATAGATAGATAGATAGATAGATAGATAGATAGATAGATAGATAGATAGATAGATAGATAGATAGATAGATAACCTTTATTGTCATTTTTTTATTGTGGGCACAATGGCACACATTAAAAATGAAATTTAGTTGTTTGCTCTCAAAGTGTACACCTACATAACACACATTTAAACATACTATATACAACATATATATATACCTACACCCTTACATATAAGTAACATATAAATAAAGAGCATATTAACCTTGGATAGTGAGATGGTGTCATATAAATTTAATAATAAAACAAAATAAAATAAAATAAAATGTACCTTAAGGTTCTGAGCTCATGAACTTTCTCTTTCTGATAGGAACAGTATTTCATCTGAAACTCATTAAAAATCCTCTTTGCATACCAGTTACACAGCTGTCCAATTTCCTAGTTTCAGGAGGATCCAAAGAACACACCGGATATGTAATCCCAGCTACAAAATTAATTTCTCTTGGATCTTAAAGTCCAATCCCTAGAATTTGTTATAAGGCAATCTTGTTTTTGTTGTAGTTCAGCTTGTTCACCCATATCCAATCTCTTACTGAATAGACATGTTGAATTCGGAGTTCCTAGAAAGGGAGACATATACCTGAACATTATCATCATTCTGATGACAATTTGCTCTAAACTTATAAATCAACCTTCTAGTTAGTTTCTTGGAAGAAGCAAAATGTCAAATAACACGGGAGAAGACTGATGTCCACCATCTTGATGTTCATGGAATAAAAGACTGAAGTCCACAGGATAATTCCCAGACGAAGTTCCACAGTACCAGTTTCTGATAGTATTAGGAATGGATAGTACTGGAAAACTGCAAAATGGAACTTCCAACACCCAATTCCCTCAAACACAAGCACCAAACTTGGTGTTGCACTAGAACACTATCCAAAAAAGCTAAAACCATTACAAGGAGCCAGCAATAAACTTGAAAAATATTGAAGACAAAATGCATTTTTCAAAAGAGGCAAAGCCCGAACGTGAGGCAAAATGCTTGCGCTGGAAATCTGAAGCAGATGTTTAAATTCATTTTTTTCAAAATGAAGAGGAAACTCCCCAGCCTGCACAAAAGGAAGACAGATGTGATATATTCTGTAATGAAAATATAACTGTTCACTTCTCCAAAAATTCTTAAATGCCCCAAATGTCAACTTTTATGCCTGTTCTTTCCTTTTATTTAACATAAAAGTAATTATGTTTGCATCAGATTAAGCACTGGATTTTATTCTTCTGCAGCACGATGGAACTTTTTCCTCTCCCCTTCAGGAGACATGTTGGATCCCTTAGATTATATAGTGTGCTCAGATTGATTTCTTTTAAGCATACAGTTTAGATTAGTGAAAGCTAAAAATTCCAGTTTGATAGCTCTGACAATGACACATATTTTTATCCCTGTGGTAAATAAAGGCTAGCCATTAACAAGACATTGGCTTGTTTGAAAATGCTCTCATACCTCTCTTTTCATTTTTCTTATTATTTTCTTCAATCCAATCATAAAGTCTCTTTCCCTAGGTAGTTTACAGAGTAAAACCCTTTTAAAAATCTTATTAAATGTATGCAATTTCAAATAAAAGCCATTGTAGCCAATATTATAACATTCAGTTAAAAGTCAGAGAGATCATATTAAAAAAAGCACAGCCACTTATGAGAACGAACAGCACAAAATAGCAGTTACCACAAGGAAGTCCTTATTTCTAGGATCATGCGGAGACTCCCTGTTCGGAGCAATAGCTAAACCTTGAGGATGCCCCTTCTCAACCACTGGGACATGTACAGCCGCCTGCGAAAACCCACTGGCGCTATAAGGCAGTTGCCCAGGATTTTGACCTGAAGTGTGAGCTTGTTCATGTTCATGGTCCTCCTCCCCCCCGAGAGCAGAGCCAGGAGCTGAGACATTGTTGGACAGCTGCCAATGCAGTTGGTCAATGTGGTGCCGAAGGATGTGGCCACCTCCCAAGGTCACTTCATATGATAGCGGCCCCGAGACCTTGCAGACAACAGCAGTGAGCCAAAGATGTCCCGGGCTGTAGTTCCTTGCCCAGACCAGATCGCACTAGACCTTAGTGAGGCTGGGATAACTACTGTACTACCCCATAACAGGCACCCATTAAATGTAGACAGTTCATGCCTTCTTTGCCAGAAGCTTTGAAACGCAGCATCTGGACATGTGTCAGGCCATCCTGACAACACCCAGGTCAGCACACGTGTAAGCGTGTGATCAGTGGCAGTTTCTGCAGCCATGTCCCTAGCATTGAGGGGAGATTCAGGCAGCTCCTGAATAGAGAGAATATTAACAGCAGGGGCAGGATCTGCCTCTATTTGTGTAAGAGGTAGCCTACTGAGGCCATCTGCATGGCCCATTTCTTTCCCAGGTTTGTGAATAAGCGTGTAGTCATATGCTGACAGGAAAATGGACCACCTCCGCATATGTGGGGAAATGATGTGTGGGGTTTGTTTTTTTAGTAGTAAACAAATCCAGCAGTGGCTTATGGTCTGTATAGACCATGAAGTGGTGGCCATATAAGAAATCATGAAATTTCTTTATACCAGCCACTATGGCCAAGGCCTCCCTGTCAATCTGAGCGTAATTAAGCTCTGCAGATGACAAGGTCCTTGAATAGTAGGCTATAGGGACTTGTGCCCCGTCAGCTGTCAGGTGACTCAGTACTGCTCCCACTCCATAAGGGGATGCATCACATGTGATGCACACAGGCAGTTGCTCATTAAAATACGCTAATACGGCATTTGATGGGAGCAAGGCCTTGACCTCCTTAAAACTCTTGTCATGGACTTTAGTCCACTGCCATGGAGCTTGCTTATATAGGAGCTGGTGTAACGGCTCAGCCACTGCAACCTTATGGGGAAGAAATGCGTGATAGAAATTGAGTAGTCCCAAGAAAGTCTGAAGCTCGCCTTTAGACTTGGAACTTGGGGCCTCCTGACTGGCCTTCAGTTTGGATTCTGCAGGGTGGATGCCTTGGTCATCTATTCTAAATCCTAGAAATTCTGTGGAAGTGACTCCAATCTTGCATTTGTCTTTTTTCAATTTGAGGCCCGCTTGGTGGAACCTCAACAATACAGCTCTTAACCTTTCTGCCAAATTTTGTGATGACTCCCCTGCAATGAGGACGTCATCAAAGTATGGGCAAACCCCAGGTATTCCCCTAAGCGTGCGCTCCATGACACTCTGAAATATACCAGGAGCAACATTCACCCCAAATTTTAATCTCTTTACCTTAAAAGCGCCCCTATGGGTCACTATTGTTTGGGCCTCCGCAGTTGCTTCGTCAATAGGTAACTGTTGATAGGCCTGTGCTAAATCAAGCTTTGCAAACAGCTTTCCCCTTTAAGGGAGGCCAGGATATGACTTACTACCGGTACAGGATATGCGTGTTGTTGCAAAGCTGTATTCAGGGTGCATTTGTAGTCTGCGCAAATTCGGACTTCCCCATTAGCCTTTAAAGGCATCACAATGGGGGTTTCCCATGGACTTGAGTCCACTGGTGCCAAAATGCCCTGCTGGAGCAGCTTGTCCAGCTCTGCATCAATCTTGTTCTTTAAGGCGAATGGCACCCTCCTGGGCTTGATTCTAGTGGGGGTGATGGCTGGGTCTAATCGCAGGGAGATGGGAGGCACTTTGTAGGACCAAGCTCGGGGCCAAACACATCTGCAAACTCATTGCAGACTTCTGCAAGGCCTGTAGTTTGCAGACTATTTAGGCCAGTCACTTGGATTCCTAAGGCCTCGAACCAATCAAGCCCAATCAGACTCGTACGCTCACCCCCAACAACCACCACATCTAAGAAACCCTGGAAAGCCTTACGCTGCACTTTGAGCATGGCTTCTCTCAGTACTTTAACCCTTGAATTTTGAAAATCCGTGAGGATTAAGTTTGATGGTCTAAGTTTGATTCTAAGGCCACTACTGCTACAAATCCTTTTAAAAGTATTGTGTGAAATGATCGATAGAGCGGACCCCATGTCCAGCTCCATCGACAAGGGAATCCCTTGTAACTTCACATCAATGCAAAGTTTCTTTTAAAGGGGCTTGTGTGTCCCTGTCCGCAAAATGCTTCTGCGTGATGCACAGAAACCCACCTGTGTTGGCTGGGGACCCTGGTACCTTTCTGAAGGAATTCTTCCTGAGGTTGCACCTGCTGGCGACCCAAACAAACAGGGGCAATGTGGCCTTGCTTACCACATGCCTGGCAAATGGCGGAGCGGAACCGGCAGTCTGTTCGCTTGTGGCGTCCTCCACATCCGAGACACTGAAGAGCTGCTGGGACCTTGTCTGGCTTCTCTCATGGCCGTTGTGCTGCAAGATGGTGCAGTTGGTCCACCTCTTCTTCCGGGTCCAGATCTTGAACTTCTTTGGCTTCCTCTTGATGGACAGTCGCAATTGCTGGAGTGTTTCTGGCGAGCCGCAAGGCCTGCACAGTGCTGCCTGCTGCCTCTTTAGGTGCAACTTCACACAAGACATCTTGGAAGGTGACTTCAGTTTTGGCAAAGATTTTTTGTTGCAGCTCTCTGCTTCTAAGGCCGCATACAAAACGGTCTCTTAAGCGCTCTTCCAGGTCCTTGAATTCACAAGGCCTGGCAGCTTGTCTCAAGGCAGCAATCAATTCCGCAGCAGATTCACCAGGCTTTTGGTCCCTCTGCTCAAAAGCGTGCCTCCAAGCAATGACAGATAGCTTCGGATGAAAGTGATCCTTCAGCATGTTCTTCAAGTCTGTGTAGGTTACAGACTCAAGCGGTGCAGGAGCTACTAAATTTTTGGCCACATCGAAAGTGTCCTGACTGCAGATGCACAGCAAGGTTGCTGCTTTCAAGCCGTCTTCTCGAACCTGGTTAACTTGCAGGTAGTTCTCCACCCGGGCCACATAGGAGTTCCAGCGCTCCAGGTGAGAAACGTCAAATTCAGACAAGTGTCCTATTTTCGACATTATTAGCTTCACTCAGCCTCGCTGCAAACCTTCTTTGGGGAAAGGGCCCGATTGCCAAGCTCACCTCTTAGCATTTGCGTACTAGCAGGTAAGTGCAAAGCTGGACGCCGACTTCCCAAGGCTTCAGGCTCTTTTTGTAAGCTTATCTTCTTCGGGTTGCCTTCTTCTTTGCAGCGATCCCATCCTCGTTGCCAGTTTTATGTCTTGGGGTTCACGGCATTGAAGTGAGACACATGTTGTTAACCAAGCTCTTTCCTTTATTTGTTCCACAACACAACTCAACTAGCAACAGGCACGCAGGCCTTTTATAGTCTCCCAAACCCAACCAATCATGAACACCTCTTTTCGCGCCTTGTGCATGCGCACAAGACCGGCGCCAACCAGTCTGGTCCCGGGCAGCTTTTAGGTTGCCTGGGACCGTTTGCAACATTTCTGGGCCTGCTGAATCACCTCAGCAGGCCCAGGACACAACACTCAGTATTTTCAATTTTCATGGTGAAAGCAAGACAGAGCGTCTTCAAAATGTTTCTGAGGATTTGAGGGGTTAAAAAGGTGATGATATGGAAATACTCTAATACATCCGTTTCAACTGAACAGTGAGTGCTATGCATTTCTTGTTGACTCAAATCAAGAAATCACATTATACTCTGCCCCTTATTCCCCATAGTGATTAACCTCTTCTACTAAGAAGCTGAAATATCCTAACTGCCTGATTGCTATACAGGCCTGTATTTAAATTTCTCATGAGCTTTGGGAACAAAAAGTTTAACCAAATATTAAGTTTATCTATATTACCCAAGAGCTCAAAATGTGGCACATGAATAAAGTGAAATATAATTCATATATTCTGCTATTATGCTTCAATCTGTGTTGGAAGGCATGCAAATAGGACATTTTAAAAATATTTTACAGTAACACACGAGGAGACAGATTTTACCTTGTAATGAGAAAAAACATTTGAGCACAGTGCAGGCAAAAACCACATGTGGGAAACCAACCATCTTTAGTTTGTGAACATTTCATTTCCATAATCTGCCTTTGATTGAGCCTGGCCCATAGGGAAAGCATTTGCAGTATCAATGAGCCACAAATAACTTTGCCTACTGAATAAAATAATGTGTTTGGCTTTTGCATAAACATGATGGTTATGACAGGTCATGGTTGATAAACATATTGCTAAATTCAAAGGCATAACAGGCCAATGCTCTTCTTCTTTCTTCATTTGTTTTAAAGGCTACAAAAATGCCTTGAAACTCAGAGACTTAATGTGTATGTTAAATATCCTTATTCTGAAGATGGGATCCAAGCTGAATTACAAACTCCATAAAGAGTTAATATTCATATACTCAAGTTGAAAATCCTGATTTTTTTTTCCATTTGCATTATTTTTAAAGCAGGACACATTTTTTTCCGTTCCATGGAGGTCACCTTCCTGAATTCCCATAAGGATTTATTAGCAAGCAAACAACTCTGAAAGTCATTTACCACAATGGGAAAACGTATATTGTTTGCTAAGGCCAAACATTCAACTCTTTTCATTAAACATTTTTTAAAAACATAACTCTGGTTTATTTATAACTTAGAAGATTCATTTTTTAAATTAAATTCACTTGAGATGAGACTTACTGACTTTTCTCCATATGTTTAAGGGTCAATGCTAGAGGTATAATGTTGTGTGCTCAGAAACCCATTCATGTTTATTTTGAAATATGTTATGAACTTATATTTCTTAACAGGACTAGTTCTAGAGTTGAAAGAATATGAATCCTACATAACAAGCTTAACTCAGTCATTAATCCATTCATGGGTCCTTACTTGTGGATTGGGTAACACATATTAATAACTTCAAGACTCATCTTTTGCAGTATTATCAAATCCTCCTTCATTTTGTCCAGTTTTTGCAATGAACCCTCATACTATATTTTATGATATTACTGACTTCTTTATCGTGGTTCAGGGCAGAAATATGGGATGTGGATGGGCCATTGCACATATTCTGCATTTGAAAAGCATGTTCTGCACTGCTAGGCCCTAAAAATTAATTCTGAATGGAGCATCTGGTCAGCCACTTCTTTGAAGAAATGAATGGGATGTTCAAGGGCCCACAGTTGACTTATCTTTGGGGTTTACCCAGAACATCTTATTTCAGAACTGTAATTTCAAATAGTCCTCATATAATTCTGCTTTACAACCACGATTCTCTTGTGATAGCATTGATTACCGCAAGAGGAGGGTTAAACAGTCATACAGCATGTTGGACCCTTTATTAACCACTACGTTGGAGTTTCTTATTTTGATAAAGATATAGCTTTGAAGGCTGCTGGAGAAGTGGGAAAAGAAATCTGACACTGTAATTTTTTCTCTGAGATGAAGCACCTGCTACAATCCTTGACCTCAGTCAAAGAAAGATAACTAATTCTAAAGTCTCTGGAATGCTGTCTTAGGGTTATAGGAATCCTTATTACTTTCAAATCCATAAAAACCTTCCTTTTCAAAATGGCAATATCTGCACTTTGCTCTCAGTGTTGGAAACAGTGATTAAATTCATACTCTGAGATAAGTCACTGAATAATGACTGTCAATTCTAAATCTATACAATTATAAGAAAAAGAGAAGTGTGCTTTGCATAGGCCTGTTCCGCTAACTTCAGTAAATCTTCTGGGACTGAATTGGAGATGGCTCCTTCCAGATTGTGACTGTAATATGATATATTGTTTTCATGGTGCTTTTGGAATTGTATTATTATTTTTGTGAGTTGTTTAAATCTTTCTCACAAAGACAGAATGTTTGCCTCTTAGAATTGGCTGAGGTGGCCTGAAGGCTAAGTACTAAATAATTTGCAGTTTTGTATCTGATTACTTGAAGGTGAGTGCACACAGAGCTGAGCGTGTACGAAGCCAATCATCTCCAACATTGTAGCTCCACTTTGCATTACTTTACGCATTTTGCACTATGAATTTTCCAAACAATTTTGTTGGTATAAAAACAATTCAGAGTAATTTCGGCACTATGAAATTTAAGAAATACAAAATATAAGGGAAAGTACTAAACATCGAACGACAAAGTTGCTATTTACTACATCTGTAGATGAAATTGTGAAAAAGCAGAAGCTGAATAGGACTAGCCAGCTGTAAAAAAATCAAATTCCACTATAGTTGGAAAAATATTTGATTCGTATCTATCAACCAATTTTATCTGTTATGCCAAACTTTTAATTATATCTGTACTTTGCTACTTGGATGTTTTGTCTGTAATAAGCATACTGATTTTTTTGGGGGAATCTGTCATCAAAACAGAATATCCGAAAAGCATAGGGGTCTCAATGACTATTGTTGAAAACAAAGAGGGGCAAATTTATTATTATCATTATGCAAAGACCTAACTCTTTTGAGACATTTATAATGCTTAAAGAGACTGAAGGAAAGGGAAGAGGAGAAAGACCAGCAACAAGGTGGATGGGCTTGATTATAGTGCAGTGGTTCTCAACCTGTGGGTCGGGACCCCATTTGGGGTCGATCGACCATTTCACGGGGGTCGCCAAGCAAGGCTGTCCGCCATTTTTTTTGTCCATTTTTTTTGTCCGCCATTTTTTTCCCTTTTCCGGCGGGTGCCTTACCTCCCTTGGGCTGGGCCAGCTGGTGGTCAGCCTGCTCCGTCTCTGCCGCTTGCCAGCTACGCCTCGGCCGGCACAGGGGGCAGAACCACGCATGTGCAGCGCTCCCAGGCAGGGAAAGTCCTCGACTTACGACTGGTTGGGTAGTCCTCAACTTACGACCGGTTTAGTCCTCAACTTACGACTGGTTTAGTCCTCGACTTATGACCGGTTTAGTCCTCGACTTACGACCGGTTGGGGTCGCGGCATTAAAAAGGTTGAGAACCACTGTTATAGTGGTAATGGATGCATTGTGTGGAGACTTGAAGTGCTAGATTGAAATCAGATCATCCTGAAAAGAGTTTACCAAAGTGGATGCTGATACCTAATTGATAGCAAATCATCATCATCATCATCATCATCATCATCATCATCATCATCATCATCATCATCATCATCATCATCATCTTTCTTGCCAACTTTAAAAAGATTAAAAGATGCAATATAAAATGTAAATGGAAGCTAGCCTATTTGCTCATGGGGAAGCAGAAAAGGCAGCTTGGGAATTAGGAACTGACAGTGCTGGAAAAAGAATGTTGTTCTGTAGTCTGTCTTGGTTAACAGCTATTAGATAAAAAGACAAAGGTAGAGGATCTGGCATTGTACACCCCTTTCTGATGTAATTGCTGACATTACTGAACAGCTCTTGAACCTCAGACTATTAGCAAGTTTTGAATAACTTGTATTTCATCTTTCTGTCCTCCCTTAATTTGTATTTAATTAATGTACTTATCTGCACTTAATAATTACATAACGAACCTGCAAACTGTAGTTCACTGTATCTTTGTTGCACAAACATCCTCTTGACAAGTGAACCTGTTGTTCAATAAATTATGACGTGTCCTTTAACATACATTGGGCATGCCAAAACAAGGTGTATGTGAGCTAAATCAGAGTAATGGCATAAACAAAGATAATTTCATTTTCCTGACATGTTCCCATTACCCACTCATACAAATTGTAATTTCTTCAGTGCATAATTACAGTCTTTGAAAATAGGGATAATTGCAAGACAGATAACTGGGATCAAGATCCACATTTTGAAAAGTCATATCTGATTGATGTACTTGACTTGTTGCTGATAAAATTGAGCTCTGCAAAATTTGGGGTAATTAACTACCATTTGACTTTAACCATAATATAAGCTTATTCAATGTTGTTGCATTTTATACTAGGAGACAAAATATGAATTGAAATTCTGTTAGGATAAGAGTACATTTTGGGAGGAGTTGAAACATAATTTATTCGACTAACTTCATAAATGATATATTTTATTATTCTGGATCTCATTTCAGCTTCATGCAATGATAATTAGTCCATTGTTCTAGGTTAGGCTGAGGACATATAGTAGATCCAATTCCTTTTTCATATCAGCAAGGATGTAGCAGAAGACTCTTCATGAACAATTCCCCTTCATATATGCATTTGCATATCAGGCTGAGCTTGGACGAAGTGTATAGATATACTAATAGAACACAGGCCACTAGATATCTAGGAAATCTGGGAAGAACCTGATGTGTATGAAAGCCAATACCAATAAAATAATTGGCATCTCTGATTTCACTTTGTGTATATAATAATGAAAGACTAAAAAGCCTGGATACTAGATATTGCAATATCTAAAGATAGCAGAATATAAGAGAGAACTATAGAGCATAACAAAATATAAAGATCTGCAACTAGAAGTAAACTGATTGTGGTAAAAAGCAGTAAAGCAGCCATAGTAATACCATAAATAGATTCAATTCCAAAACATATGGAGCATCACTTGAACACCATCTTCACTGATAAAATCACCATCAATCAGTTCCAAAAGGCAGCTGCAATGATACTATCCTGCAATGATACTTTTAACACCTTCAAATATCATCTGCCTGTCCCAGGTCCTTGGGAAGGACTTGATGAGTGGTTAAAAATGCCAAATCTAGGCTGAACATCTGGCTGGCTGTGAGAACAAACATAAAGCAGAAATTAGGAAAGCTTTTGCACTGTTTTATATTGAATAGTTAAGCAAAGCAGTTATCAGAAGCTTTGGTATATATGAATACAGATTAGATTGCTTTATATAGTATGTGCTGCAAAACCCCAAAAGAACACTAGATGGGAGCAAAGAGTTTGTATTAGTTCCCCATCATTTATGCAGTCCAGATTTGATAAGGGTGAAAACTTTATTTATAAGTATAGCTGGAGATCTAGATCACATAATGAAGGATTTCATTGCTGTATTATGTACAAAAGTCACTTAGGAGACAGATTTAATTAGGATTTCTGCTTTTACACCATAAAGTAGTGGCCCCCAACCTTTTGGATGCCAGTGACTGGTTCCTTGGAGACTGTTTACTGGGGAGGTGAGGTGTGGTTTCGTGTATTGCCTGGATCACTGTCCATCTTGAATACATAGTGGAAAGAGGAAACTTGAGAGTTCACAAGGTTGATACTGTATGGAACAAAACTGTGACTGAATCTGGATGTTCTGCTTTGGATACCACAGAGCCTCCTTCCAGAAGGTAATAAAGAAAACTGGTCACGGAGAGGATGTGTGGTGTCCCAGGATGTGTAGAGACTATGGGGATGCTGTGATGGTTGTCAGTGTTAAAAATGGTCATAGGTCACTTTTTTCCAATACTATTGTAACTTCAAATGGTCTCTAAATCAGTGGTTCTCAACCTGTGGGTCGGGACCCCATTTGGGGTCGATCGACCATTTCATGGGGGTCGCCAAGCAAGGCTGTCCGCCATTTTTTTTGTCCGCCATTTCCCTCCTTTTCCGGCAGGTGCCTTACCTCCCTTGGGCTGGGCCTGCTGGTGGTCGGCCTGCTCCATCTCTGCCGCTTGCCAGCTACGCCTCGGCCGGTGCAGGGGGTGGAAACACGCATGTGCGGTGCTCCCGGGCAGGGAAAGTCCTCAACTTATGACCGGTTGGGTAGTCCTCGACTTACGACCGGTTTAGTCCTTGACTTACGACCGGTTTAGTCCTCGACTTACGACCGGTTGGGGTCGCGGCATTAAAAAGGTTGAGAACCACTGCTCTAAATGAATGGCTGAAAGTTGAAGAATATCTGAATGAGGAAATGTATTCTGTTGTAGGATAGATCCTATAACTGAATTTTGAACTTTGCCTTAGCTATAAAAATAAAAATATTACGCTTGGGCCACCCATTTCCCAGTCTTTTTATTGCACTGCAGTGTGTGGAAACAAAAATTGGATTAGCAATTTTGTGTGCCAGCAAGTTCTGCTCGAGAAGGCTTATGATTTATTTTGTATAAACATTTGGAGAGCAATAGATGTTGTGAAGTATTGTTTTTCACAGGTAGACACCTGGTTTTGTTTCATTTAATTGAGTATCAATAAATAGCTACTTTTAAAAAACAGAACATCTTTCACCTGTCACCTACCAAACATTCATTAAGGAATAGATTTATTTATTTCTTCTCTCATTGACAGGATAAAGAATTAGTATTTTTGTTGAAATCTTAAATCAAAGAATGTGAAACATATGTGTCATAATGCATTTTTTATCCCTTTGGAAAAGTGAACCCAACAGTCTTTAAATTATGTACTTATGTGTTCAATGTTGGAAATGTTTAAATAAATATGCTTAGGGCTGCACCTTTAGAAACCTTTGAAATTAATATTATAGTGAGTGAAGTAACAGCATGGTAATATGTATAAGAACAATTATCATTGTCTTGATATTCTTTTAAATGTTTAGAAATGGTTCACTATGGTGTTGTTAAGTTTTGGCTAAATAATTGTATCTAATTCTTTCAGATTTCCTTCATGGTTTTTCCAAGACCCTCTTACTATCTTTAAAATGATTTCTTGCTTTTTAGTAATTTCTCTTCCTATTTTTCCTAGGCTTTTAATACTGTAATATGTTCCATTAACTTCACTCATTTGAATGGATATGAAAAACACTTTAAGTATACTTTTAATAAAACTCTCCTCACAATTTAGGCTTCAAGTTAGACTCTGTATTAGTTAATTCTATAGGATATAGGAAAAAAGTACCAACGAAGGATAAGAAAACTGACAGAACGCATCCATGAACACCAACTGATAGTCAAAAGGCATGGTGAAAATTCTTTAATTTCACAACATATAGACAGATTTAACCATAGTTTCAATTGGCAAAATGTGACAATCCTAGACCAGGCCAAATCCAAAAATGCCAGGGAATTTCTAGAGGCCTGGCACTCTGATAAAGCCATCCATAGACACATAGACATTAACAACATCTGTAGATTATGCAAAAGAGACAATCAACCAGCACAAAAAAGAAAAAGACTCCAGAACTTCTCCACCAGTAATCAGCACTCAGGTCAGCATAGATTAGCTCCAAGGTCACTTTCAGTGCAACAATCAAGTAAGCAATACCCCAATCAAGAAACTGCCAAAGAGCCATTAGTAAACAACTCAACCAAAGAATCCCTAAGACTGCCCCCATCCACCCAAACAGGCAAGACACCAGAATATAAATAGACAGAAAATAGCACTCCTTACTAACACTGATGAGGTTACCTAGTTAGGGTAATGAAATGTCTGCAAGAAAACAAGCAAGCTCAGAGAGCACCAAGGATCCATCAGGAAAAAAAAGTAAAAGGAGTCCATGCAGATTTTACTCTGCTAGTTGTTTTCTGGTATAAAGGGTGATGCTCATCTCTGTTTCAAGACTATTGAGCCAATGCTGCCTGAAGACATTTCTATGGTCATGTGGCCAGCATGACATCATGGAACACTGTTACCTTCCCACTGAAGTGGTACCTATTTATCTACCTGCGTCCAATCTGGTCACATCCTCCTGACCCACTAGAGCAGGACGGCAAGGAATCTTGCTAGTCCCGTCCCCAATGGAGATACATCTGGCAGGACCCAAAGAAAGGCCTTCTCCATGGTGGCCTCTGGAAATTAGACTGGCCCCCAGTCTGACACTCTTTCAGAAGGCCCTGAAGATGTGGTTCTGCTAGTGGGCCTGAGGAATCCAGACTGGCATGGAGCCCATTAAATGGCTGGTATGAGTGTGTGTTGTCACTGGGGTGGGGGTTTTATTTTATTTTTTATTTCTTTTATGTTGTGTTTTTATTTCCTGCAAGCTGCCTTGTGTCGCCATAAGTGAGTAGGTGGCAATATAAACTTTGCAAACAAACAAACAAAATATTTTCATTGTAATGATCTCTTTGAAGCTTTGGTTTCTCTTTTCCTGTATGGTAATGGGGCAACCTGGAAAGTTTAATCTAGGCATATCATAAACACTCCCACTACTCTGAAACATCTTCAGCTCTTCCTAAGTAGCCTATTGTGTGCCATCCAACCTGAGGGACCCATTATCCAGACTGGATCAAAAACTGTTTCAGGTCAGGAAAACTGAAAAATTAATGAGGGGGAGGGGAGAAGAAGCAGGTATTTCCCTTGCATTAAATATATTGGAGGTTAATAGCCAGCCATCAACACCCCATCAACATCTAAAAAACTCACACACAACAGGCACCATATAAATACTACACACAGAATAGCCCAAGGCACACAGTCTGCTAGAGAGAAGTTCCCTGACGATGGGCTCCAGCACAAGTCTGAAAGCTTGGAAGATTAAACCTCTGGTCCCAGTGACCGACCCAGATTGGATCCTGCAACATTATCCTGGGACAGGTATATTCGCCTTTATTCATATTGGAAGTTACTTAGATCTAGCTTTTGGCTGATACTGAATTGATATTTGTAGGGTGGTTAAAATTTGATTGTGGGATACTGTAATTTGTCTCTTCCTTCTCTGCTGTTGTTGTTTTTCATATACTTTTCTTCTGATTTATTTCTCTTCTTTTGATAGAACTGAGCCACTTTAAAGCTCTTTCAACTGGTAGCTGCAGTTTTTGTTTCTATCTAATTCCCTTAGGTCAGCACAATTTCAGCTGGGATTACACCAAATATCCCATTGAAAATAAAAGACTTACTTCTTTATAAATATGCACAGGATTACAGGCTAGTCANATATACTTTTCTTCTGATTTATTTCTCTTCTTTTGATAGAACTGAGCCACTTTAAAGCTCTTTCAACTGGTAGCTGCAGTTTTTGTTTCTATCTAATTCCCTTAGGTCAGCACAATTTCAGCTGGGATTACACCAAATATCCCATTGAAAATAAAAGACTTACTTCTTTATAAATATGCACAGGATTACAGGCTAGTCAATAAATTTAAAATAAGTTTTAAATCAAGTTGTGGTGTACCTTGGCCAAAACTACCTCTGAGACTCATATAAATCTCAGAATGTATACAAAACAATTCAAAGGATTTCTTATTCTCCCAGACAGTAGCATTAGTTGAAGTCAATTTCTTTAGTAATTCAGACATACATTTTCTAAACTTATCCTTGCAGCTCTTTTTATCGGCTCTTATTATGCTCTTAATCTTAGTTTCAATGAAATCTGATTCATGAAATTTGTAGTTTTTCCAGTTTATAAAAATTGAAACAGCAACAATACTTCCTGAATGGTACTGGTCAACCTTTTAAAAAGTGTGAAAGATATCTGTCTGCTGTGTACATTATTTGTGTACATTGATACATTTTTTTCCAATGGAAAATTATTTATTTATGAGAGATGAATGGCACCCTTGAAATCATAAATAATACTCAAGGCAGCTTATAGCAAAAAGTTTATGACAGAGACAGACATAAAAATGAAGATGAACAGATAATCTTCTATGTTGTATACATTAATGGCATTTTTTTAATATTTAATATTTAATATCGTGATAACAATCCACCAAAAGTAGTTTTCAAGCCAAGCCATATATCAAAATCAAGCAAATATCAAACTTATATACAGCAATTCTTACTTAACAATAAAAGAACAACAAGCCTATAGGTTAGTTCATGGGTAGGCAACCTTGGGTCTTTTATGACTGGTGGACTTCAACTCCCAGAATTCCTGAGTCATAGCTGACTCAGGAATTCTGGGAGTTGAAGTCCACGAGTCATAAAAGACCCAAGGTTGCCTGCCCCTAGGCTAGTTGAAGATAATGTTCCTGTAAAAGAATGGGAGGGGATAAAAGAAAACATAAAGAAAAAAAATCTGTCAATTAAATCACAAAGGAATTCAGTTTAGCCAAATCAGTTAGACAAGAAATGGTTTTTCAAATTTTCTAAAAAAATAGTAAGATGAGCAAGGGAGAAGGAAGATTGACAATTAATGCCATGATCCAGAAGGCCACGCTCATTTCTGTTGTTCACTTAAAACAGGAAAATAAGCAATGCATAATGGTGAAGTAATAGACAAAGAATGAATGGGGTTATCATTTTCATTTTCATACAGAAATGGATTGCAGAAAGATTCACTGAATGGAGAAACAGGACCATTTGGAAAATATGAATCAATAAACAAGCAATCAGCTTGGGGGCCGAGGGGATTAAATCATATTCATTAATTTGAAGCATGTTTATCTATAATTTAGCTTAGAAAAAAGCTGCTAAAGTGGCTTTTAAAAGTTACTAGTACAACAGACCTGGCCATCAAGTTTACCATCTGTAGAAGGGGTTCTGAAAGCAACAGAGAAAGCAACAGGGACAGAGGTATTCACAGCCAGTCACAATGGTAACCAAATAACAAAGTAGGTGTCATGATGTCAGTCTCCAACCTGGGGCCTTTTATACTTGCAGCATGTCATATGCAAGTACAATAGACATGGAGTTTCTGTTGCAAGATTGTGATGCACGTTTGGTCACATGCACCTCACTAACCACCTATTCAGCCTGTCTAAGGAGGAAGGGGGAACAAATACTCTCAAAAACAGCTCTTTGATAAGTGTGGATGGAAATATTTCAAAATGGCTGCTGTTGGGGGACAGTTATAGGAGAAAACTGATCCATATCGCCTGCTTGCTCAAAGTATAGAAGGGCCACAGGCCATTTCTAGAGGGCAAAATGCACAACATGGTCATCTACCTTTATCCAATCCATCCAAAAGGCAAACTCTACTTTTCTGCTTCTGCTACATGTAAAAAGTAGTATTTTTGACTTGGTTCACCTGATCAGCTTCATTTCATTCTATGCAAATAACACTACTCCAGTTGGTTGTGTGTACAGTGACAGGAATGCCTCCTCTGATCACTAGTCCTTGCCATGCATCTATTTTTTTTAAAAAAAGAGTTCAATAAAGAAAGAGTGAAATGGTGGCTTTATCTCTTTCTCCTTTTTTAAAAGTTCAAGTGCAACTGACAATATTTTTCCACTTTATCCTTCTAGCCCAAGTAATAATGTAGGAAAATATGGTCTCCTCCTCCTCCTCCTCCTCCTCCTCCTCCTCCTCCTCCTCCTGAGGGAAGAGTACACTTTGGGCAAAGCAGAAGAAAGGATTTAAATCTAGAAAGTGTTTTCTTAAGTTGCCTTCGTTTCCAACAGGTTCAAGCATAGTAGATAATCAACTTAAGACTGGGATGTGGAAAAACTCAGTCAAAGCAACCAGCCTGAATGAAGAGATGCTGCTGCTTCTGCCAGGTATCTAATCAAAGTCACCTAATTGGTTTTTAGGTTGCCTCAACAACTGGATGATGTCAGAAGGTGCTATACATCACAAATGGTTCTGGTTCTGCTTCCCCTCCCTTTCTATGCTCTACTGAAATGGCTCCCATTTGGAGACAGCTGAAGCACAGCCAAACTCTTAGGTTCTGTGTAGAGATAAACCTGCCTTCTTCTTCCCACTCTGATGTTACCCTTTGCCAGAGGTGATGCTAATAGGAGGCTATGCAAGGCTTTAATAATCAATAGCAATTGGCCTTGGAATTGTAATCAAAGTGCCTGATCATTAAAAGATAATACTTATACATATCCCATTTACTGCTGATCCAGTTTCTTCTAAGGGATTCTGTACCTGTTGAATACCAAGAATGTTCTTCTAGGCCAATCATTGTGAAGTACTGTAATGGACTGTGAAATATCCTTGAGCAGGAGGAACAACTTCAGCCAAGACTATGGTCAGATAAGAGAAATCTGAGTCCAAAGCAGGAATGAAATTTGAGAAAGTGTCTCAGACTTGACTCTCCCTGTTTCCCTTTAGATGGAGGCAACTTTCAGAGTTGCAAGATTCTTTACTGAATCCCTATAATAAAAGTAGTTTTGATATTCATACTTTTGGTGTTCAACCCTAGTCTACCTTAAGGTGCAGATAAGTACTTTAGGATAATTCAGTCTGCAAATTACAGGAGAATGGTGCAATATGGCAAAATTATCACTACTTAAGAATGGATCCTCTATACTAAACATACATTACCCAATCATAAAAATAACTATAGTGTCTTTCTCAATGTGGTTATGTATGAAATGCAGGATTTCTTGCATTTTAATTGGCTTTTTTAATTGCAACTCTGTGCATCATATACATAAAAACTAATCAAGCAGAGATCCAGCCTAAAACTAAGGAGAAATTGCCACAAAGAAGAGGGACTCAACTTATTGTCCAGAGCACCTGAAGGCAGGACAGATGGAAACTAATCAAGGAGAGAACTAACTTATAACTAAGCGCAAATTTCATGAGAGTTAGAATAATTAATCAGTGGAATGACTTGCCTCCAGAAGTTGTGGGTGTTCCAACTCTGGAGGTGTTTAAGAAGAGATTGGACAACATTTTTTCCCAAATGGTATAGGATTTCCTGCCTGAGCAGGGAGTTGGATTAGAGGATCTTCAAGGTCCCTTACAAATCTCTTATTCTGTTTTTCTGTTATCTTTTATGACAGACTAAGCTATGGTTAGGTAGAACAAAAATTTGTTAGCGAAGGGAGGGGCAATAGGTTTGCAGAAGGGCTGGTTAAGATATGGACAGTCAACATGATTATAACTATGACTGATAATTGTCCTTGGAAATGAAACACTGGGGATCAGTCTGACATTTTTCACCACAATGAATATGAATGTAAAGCAAAGGAAGCACACTGGTTGCCTTTCAAAATGTAAAGCATTACAGTATGCAATTCTCTAGTATTAGATTCTAGCAGTGCAACAGATTACAATAATAAAATGACAAAGAAAAATACGCTTTCCATTTTGCAGGCACAAAAGAGGCATCAATCAAATATAATACTGAGAGTAGAAAGAAGCAGGACCTTTTTAAAAAAAAACATAAAGGCTGGCTGAAAATATTTAAAATGCTTTACTCATAACATACACAGGAAAAAACATATGCACCAGGGAGGCATTCTAAATACATATTCAATAGATAGGGACAAAACAATATAATTCTTTATTAAGGATGACTTCTTACTTTTCAGCATGGATTAAATGAACCTTAAGAAATAATCCACATGGTAAACTTGTATAGTTCAAATCTCAAAAATGTCCCTGTTTGAGTGATCAATATTAACACTGTATAGCTCTACAAGAAGAGAAATATCTGATTTACACATTTTTATTACTCTGCTGACATTGAAAAATGAACATATTACAGAAGGCTGCTTTACATCAAGTCTGATCCAAGGTGTTCCATTGTATAACTCGCAAGAAATTTCAGTGGCCTGTGTCTAGAAGCAGCTTTTTTCAGATGTACCGGGAATGCCATCCCCAGAATTTCTCTTGTCCTTGTTATCCCAATACATCTGGAATGCTGGGAAGGCTGCTTGGATGTCTCATATAGTATTTCCTCCAATTTGGCTATCTTGGATTATTTAAGAATGAAATCAAAACCTGCAATGGCTTAAATCAGGGGTCCCCAACCCCCCCCCCCCCATCCATGGACTGGTACCAGGCCATGGCATGCCAGCAAATGGTCTGCACAAACAAGCAAAGCCCCATTTGTGGGATGCAGGCAGCACACAAAACCATGCACCCTCCAGTCTGCAGAAAAACCTTTCTCCATGGAACTGGTCCCTGGTGCCCAAAAGGTTGGGGACCTCTGGCTTAAATGTTATCTTGGTCATATCTGCTGGACTAGATGTTGGTCACGTTGGCTGAAAGCTGGAGTACAGGAGCACCAGAAGGCAACCCCTTGTCCATTTTTGCTTTAAATTTGTGATGCCATTGATTGAACCAAAATGTGATGCATCCAAAGCATAACATCAAGATGATGTTAATAGCCATAACATCTCTGACTGATTTTAGATTGCTTTCATTAGAAGGGAAGGGATAAACATGGATCCTTTTTCATTCAGAATTTCAGCTAATTCTGCTGACTGCCAACTGCCAGCAGTTTAGCAGTTTGAGTCTCATTGGCTCAAAGTTGACTCAGTCTTCCATCCTTCCAAGTTTGGCAAAATGTGGACCCAGATTGTTGGGGGCAATATGCTGATTCTGTAAACTGCTTAGAGAGGGCTTCAAAGCACTGTGAAGTGGTATATAACTCTAAGTGCTACTGCTATTGCTATTGTAGCCATATACTGTATTGTTTTCTGAATGTTCCAATCTAGTTGCAATTTAATAAGTGTTGATTTCATACTAATATTTTTATCAATAAGTTTTAAACATCTACATATTTAAACAAACACCGAGCATTTGTTTTATATCTCTACCACAAATATATGGAGATTTATGTGTGTGTGCCTTTGAGTCAATTTTAGCTCCTGGTGCTTGTCCCTGCAGTTTTCTTGACAAAGTTTTGTGGAAATGGTTAGTCATTGCCCCTTTCCTAGGACTGAGGGAGATGGACTGGACAAAGCCACCCATGGCTTTGTGCACAAGGTGGTACCAGGACTAAGTCTCCCCGTTTCTAGCCTGATGCCTTAACTGCTGTACCAAATTGGCTCTCATCATTAAGGAGATAGTAACTCCATAAAGTATCACTTTCTATTAATGTTCGACATCCAAAGGTTTTGTAACTGCTAGCACTGCAAGTTTTTTTTTAAAGGTACTTTTTGCATTTCCAAGGAGCTTGCCTTCCATAATACCAGGTGCCACTCACGATAACATGTTCTGTAATGAGATTCTTCACTGTCAGTACTTTTAGTGAAATTTGAGATGGTAGAAAATTCAGGTAGATGTTCCTTAGCAATACAGTATATGAAGAATTGACAGCAATGAAAACCAGCTTTTGTCAATATACTGTAAACAATATGACTTGGATAAAATACAAGCAGTAGAGGTGCACAATAACAAGGTGATAAACTTCCATTCCAATTGTACATATATTTAATTCCCAGATGAGTGTTAGAATCCTTAAGAGATACAAGAGCAATCATTGTTACAATATATATATGACCCAGACAAAAGGCACCGTATACCTACACCATAAGAATCCTTCTTGAGAATTAAAAAATAAGATAAAAAAACAAGCGTATGTATGTGAATTTTATTGATTGCCTAAACAAATATACAATAATTATTAATAAAAAGGTGCAGAAACTATAAAACAGAAGTTCTTAATCTGGAGTCCAGATTAAGGCTGTTTTTCAAACCCTTCCCCTTCTTATTTAAAATTAATAGTGTATGAGTTTAAGTTTAATTTAAAGCACTCATGAATTCATTATTTTAGTGCACATATAAGGCATTCTTTTTGACATTTTCCTGGTATTATTTTTTTCTTTTAGGTTTTATTGAGGACATAAAGTAATTTATAGCTTTGTCAAGAAAGCATATCTTAAACCTGTTTGAATTGTTTCAGTGGAATTTACATTTTCCTCCTTTCAATTTATCTAATTTCAGATCTGTTTGCATTGGGACAAGCTCCTTAAACTCAAACAAGAACCTCATCATTGCAGATATATTTTCTGACTGTATAGCAAATCAGACAACAGAAGACAAGTAGTAGTCTGCTAGTCTCCTTTTATAAACTAGTCAGAGAATCAACAGAATATCATGATCTATCACAATTCCTACTTCCCTTGACTTTCTCGGTGACATGACAGTTGACTTTTTCATTTTACTTTGAAAAAGTTCTCACACAAAGTTATGACATATTCTCTGCCTGAGCATGACAAACTCTTAACTGAGGTTGTTGTCACAGCCAGGTGCATCCATTCTCATCAAAATCCATGGTTTTTATAATGGACTATAGCCCCAGAGACCATTCAGACATCTTTGGTACCAGATGGCATTTATTTATCAGGTAAAGTTGACAATTCCTTAAGAGGGAAAAATCTGTAAATCTCAGTTGTTTATACATACAACACAGAGAGTTCAGTAAAGTTTAAGAATAGCTAAGAGAATTAAAGTCTGGTGCAAACTTCGCTAAGAGAAGCAAGGAAGTTAACTTGGGTGTAAAGTTTCTTATACACAATGTCTGTAACCTGAGTCAGAATTGGAGGAAATAGTATGTTAAGGAAAACTAAGGTAGAGATTAAGAGAAGTAATAAGCAGCTGGTAGATAGTTGGGAGTCTGGGAAGAAAATCAGAGAGATCTCCAGCAAGGGAGAAAATTTATTGCAAGGAACAGAGAAGCAGGAAAGACATAAAAAGCTGTGGAATTGTGGATGCACACAAAGACTAAAATACACACTGAGGAATGAGGGAACAGAAAGCACAAGATAATCTGATGTTATGGCTAGGCAAAAGTAAATAAAAAGGGTATCTTAGCAAGAGGCAATCTGAGAACATAAAGGGAATAAGGCACAAAGCTTTAAAGCAAGCAAGAAAGCCTACACATGAATAAGCAAGAGGTAAAAAGGAGAAGGCCTAAAACTATTTTTTTTCCTCTGTGGCTCTGCTCAGCAGGGATTCTACTCCCTGCAACTAACAAGAGGAGAGATTTGGTTTCGGGGTGAAGATACAAAGGATTCAGAAACATTCTTTTGCAAGCCAGAAGGGAAAAGAGATGGGCAGTTTCACTAATGTAACTACCCAGTGGATCAACTGGAGGAGGTTTGAGATTTGAAGAAGCAAGAAGAAAAATGGACTGATTGAGACAAGCCAAGTTGAATGAGGTCCAATCCAGTAGGAGAGATCAAGCAACCAGACAGAGGAGAGAAAGAAAAACTGCTATTTGAGCCTTTGGCATGGATAAAAACTGTCCCTTTGAACATTTTTGTGAAAAGTACTATCCTTTTAAGGAGACTGTCCCATCAGCTGCAAACAAAGTGACAGGGAAATTCATCCATTGACTTCAAATAGTTTATTGTCTTTAAAGTTGTTTTGTACCTGTGTAATAGTGTCTATTTATACGTATGGCCATTTTTCTAATGCAAATAGTAAAGTTACCTTCATAATCAGAAAAGAATATTTAAATAGATTTACAGAGGTACTGAAAGAAGTCCTTGCTTAGAGACAGCTGGGTTCTCAAATCTAGAACAGAAAACAGCGGACAACAGCACAAGAAAAGATCTCAGCAGTCTCAGTTGGGCTTTCTGACCAAAATCAATAGGTGGTTCATGGTTCTTAACTTTGCCTGAATAATTAACTCAGTTTGTCGCTCCCTACTTGCTGATTAATAGATTCCACATGTAAAGCACTTGGACATCCAGATTTGTTTTTCAAGCACATTTACAATTAGCATGATTAAAAAACATCTCCAAAGGCCAAGTTTAGTGGGAGGGTAGGATTTTAACGGAAGCCACCACAACAACTAATTATATATAAAAAAGCATATGCTGTTTTTAAAGAAACAATATGTTTAATGCTGTCATAGCCTTTTGTTACAAAATAAAAAGCCGGGTTATACAAATGCAATGTGATGGAAACTGTGATATATTTCATGCTGCTAATACTTAAACTGTTCCCATCCATTTTTAAAAGAAAATAATTGATTCAGAGTCATTTCTGAGAATTGCTCTGTGATAATAATCTTTGCATTCCAGCAGTCTTCTGTTGGCTTTGTTACACTAAGAGTACTAGAATAACAAAACTACAAGAAAATGGATGTCATCGTTACAAAGTGAATTGTTGGAAATTAGGCAGGGAACAAATACTTTTTATGAAAATAAATTTAATTTTTTCCTACTCATTTTATAGATTTTTAGATTTAGGGAATGAGTTAGGAAAAAGATTGAAATTACTACTGCCATAGTAATACCCTTATACAAATCTGTGGGGTGTCTGTGTATGAAATACTGATAGAATGCTACTATAACAGCAGATATGTAGATAGATATGGATATGGATATATAGATATAGTTATAGATACAGATATAGATATTCACCCACCTTAGGCACAAAATCAGCTGGATAACCTTGCCATTCTCTCTTTCAGCCTTATGAAGCAGACAATGACAAACCACTTCTGAAACCTTGCCAAGAAAACTGCAGGGGCTTGCCCAGGTAGTTGCCAGGAATCAACACTTGAAGGCACAAAAAAGTGTGCAGAAAATGAAATTCAAAATAATCATGGGCTCAAATATATATCTTACCAGGAAAGGCTAGAATATTTGAAAATCTTTAGCTTAGGGAACAAGTGAGTGGGGAAAGAACATGTTTGAAGCCCATACAATTGTGAATAGCATGGAAATAATCAAAAGAGAAATACTTATTTTCTCTTCTCAGTAAACTAGGATCAGCAGGTATCAAATTAATCTGTCTGGAATAAAACTTTGAACAAACAAAATACTTATTATCACTAAGCATAATTAAACCAAAATTCACGATCATGACTCATGGTGATCACTAGCATGAATGGCTTTAAAAGACGATTGGATCAATTTATGGAAAGCTATAATAAGTTTTATCTATAATAGGACTATAATAAGACTTCAAGACTCCATACAGTAATTTGTAGGTTGGGGGCAGCATGCTATCAAAAATGGCATGAGAGGGTTTGGGGGTTTTTTTGTGTGGGGGGGCATAAGGTATTTGGCTAAAAACAAAATACTGGACTGAAATTGGGCTTGGCCTGGTCCAGGATGATCCTATTATGTTATATTTTTTAAAGTCCTTTTTCCAACATAGACAATATTTCTTTTTCTTACCTTTAGCATTTCAGTCTCATGCCCAAAGAATTTTGACAGCTGTAAGAACTCATTGGAGTAATCAAAGATTTTTCATTTGAAGAAAATCTTCTATTGCAGCTTTGATATCAGTATATTAATTCATAAAACTTCTGCATTAGATGGTAAAAAAATAAATGGATTTACCATCAGAATTGTAGCCTGGGCTTTAGTCCAGAGTATGCTTGCGGCAACATCATGATAATTTTATTTCTCTCCATGACAAAGCACGAAAGGCTCAAAGAAGCAATTGGAGTCATCTTTGTTTAGACTCATCAGTGAACTAATTAATAAACATCATTATATAATACAAGTGGGCTTGTTGATAATATACCTGGCCCCCTGCTATGTGTCAACGGCCCTGCCTGAGCTAGCTGACGTGATAGCCGCGGTGGCGGTGGAGACCCCCAGACTTATAGTCATGGGGGATCTCAACCTGCCATCGGCGGGCGAAACGTCAGCGGTGGCTCGGGAGTTCCTGGCCTCCATGACGACCATGGACTTGACCCAATTAGTTCA
>NW_015387753.1:189569-209495 GCF_001527695.2 Protobothrops mucrosquamatus | reverse complement strand
CGGGACTGGCCTAAGGGATTTTAAAGGGGTTTTAATTACTTTTAATCTGACAAATTTAAATATTTCTTTTTAATCAAATTTTAATTAGGTGTATAATATGTTAGTATTTTATCCAATTGTCAGCCGCCCTGAGTCCGCAAGGAGAAGGGCGGGATATAAATGTAATAAATAAATAAATAAATAAATAAATAAATAAATATGGGAAAGAATTTAAGAAGAAACATGGATATTCACAAGGCAAAGCAAGGCTTCTTTGTTCCACTACCAGATGGGCAATGAAAGGGCAAGGTCATATTTCAATACTGACTGGCAAATACTGCCTTACGGTGCCCTGTTCCATATATATCATGCTCACTGCAGGATCAACAAAAATGGAAGAATTTAAATTCTTTCTCTGCTCACTAATGCGTGCTATAATAGTTATTTGTCAAGTCCAAATAGAAAATAGGAAGCATCTGTGAGAAACAACTTCTTGGTCTCTCCAATATTTAAGGGATGACATAGTTTACATAAACCCATTACTGAACAACCACAATCTTCACAAAACAAAACAAAACAAAAAATCTGTAAGTGGCATATGGACAATCACTGTTTGCCTTGTCCTCTATGCATTTTTCAAAAGATCAGAGTTGGTGAGTGGAAGCATATTTTGGAAGCACTAAGTTAAGGGTCTTTTCTCTCTGCTCAATTAAAGAGTTATTTCTTGATTAGCAGCAGGGAACTATTCTGGGATGAATTATACCGGTGTAGGCTTTCATGGCTGGCATCAATAAAACAGCAATGAGTGTTTGATCTGATGTTTCATCAGCCTGTCTGATCGGCATTTTCAGAGACAGAGTTAACTGTTTTGTAATGTATCGCTCAGCAGCCCACAGATATCAGATAAAGGAAAAATTAAACCATGGCCATTCAGTTCATTATTGATTCATATTCTGGTATGAAATTTGTTGTCCACATTGTCACCTACTCTGTTTCTATTGTGGACTTTCTATGTGCTAAATATAATAACATATGGTTAACAGGGGGATTTGAAGATTAGTGCAATGTTTAGCTCAACCTCAATACACACACACACACACACACAAATATGGATGAAAATTTACTGCTTTTTTTTTCCTTTCAGCACCCAACCAGGATGGATCCTACATGTTAAATGTTAAATTTAATTGATCCACTTTTTCTTCTTTTTGAATACACTATTTTTTTCTTTGTTGTTGTTGTTAGTGTTAAATGTATACTTTTGTTTTGTTTCGTTTTGTTCTTTAGTTTTACTGTTTTGTTTTTTATTTCTTATGATAAAACATAATACTATTTAAAAAATGGTTATTCCTTGATTAGCAGCAGAGAACTCTTCTGGTATGAATTATACTGGTGTAGGCTTTCATGGCTGGCATCAATGAAACAGTGATGAGTGCTTGGTCTTAAAATTTGGTGTCCACATTATCATCTATTCTGTTTCTATTCTCACCATTGGATGGTACTGTCCAGATTATGTATGACTATATGTGACTGGGTGAATCCTTCAGTTTTATTTTCTTTCCTTTTCAGCATGACACCAAATGGCAGGGAAAATGTCCATTATCAATACAGAACAATAGAACAATTCAATTGTTGGTTGAACAATGAAATACATAGGATGTCTGGAATAGGATCTTTCTTACGAAAAGAACAGCAGAAACGTGATAGAGTAGGTAAACTGGGCATCAATGGGAAAGATACATGCTGGCAGTAGTCTGAATTACTGAGAAAGCAACTCACTGTTCACACCCACTTCTGGTCACTTGACTTCCTGTCCTATTTAATGTTTGACAAACCATCATGGATTGTATATACCTTGTGGCTGCCTTTGGACAGAAGAAGGGGAATACTTTCCTTTAAACCATGGGTCCCCAAAGTCTTTAACTGATTGATCCTTTCATGAAGTTTCTGATTGTTCATTGGTGCTCAAACATTTAATATGTAGGATCATTTAATAAATACTATTTTTCTCAATAATACTGTGAACAACAGCAATGACCAATTGGATACTCAAATTAACCTTTGGGGGTGTGGTCAATATTGACCACTGTGCATAAAATCTGCTTTAAAACAATACAGCTAGGAATGCAGGAAGCCTAACTCACTCATAAACTATGGCAGGATAATCTCATGGGGACAAAGGGGGAAGAATTGTAGCCAATTATTGTTCATGTCTTGATTAGGTTCAAGGAGAGAAAAGCTCCCTATAAGTTCTGTGCATATTGTGAAATGTGTTGTTTTGCATGTTTTAATTATCAGGTTCAGAGATTGCAAGCTTTCAGTTCAGGACCCATAATAAGTTTGCACTACAGTAACATTTAGTGTGTGTTAGAAGCTGATTGAAGATTTCATCAAATCTTGGATTATAAAAGAATTGACAGTTAATCAAATCTAAAGTCAACCCTGAGCTTCATGTTTCAAACAAAACTTTGCATGTTGCCGCATAGGACTGATAGTTATGTAGTGTTATTGACACAATGAGTGTGAATTTGGGAAAATTCTGGGAGACAATGGAAGACAGGAGGCCTGAAGTGCTACGGTCCATAAGGTAGCAAAGAGTCAGACACAACTTGACTGAACAGCAACATAGACTTGAAGAAAGCCTTTAGTACTTTCTAGTGATATAACGAATATAGAGGAATTATGGTAGCAGATGAATCATAAATGACAGGACAACATCTTAAATAATTAAATGAAAAAGAAAATGACAGGATAAGTCACTGGCTGAGAAGGCCAGCTATACAAATATAATAAATAAATAAGACAAATACTTTTCTAAGCCAAGCTCATTTTCTGATAATTTCAGCAGCAGTCTTATGTAGTTTTTATGGCAACATTATGTAAGTGACTTGTCGCTGCTTTCTTCCATGATGTATTTTCAACTTTCCAGCTGAGCCCACCGTCTGGTATTTCTAATAGTCTTCAATCAAAGTACTAGCCCATATGCAAGTTGTTTTTGCAGTCCAAGAACATTAGCTAAATGTTGCTATCTACAGTAGATGGGCAAACTAGCTACAAACAATTTTTGTTTCTTGCTGTGTCATATGATTTCTCGCAACATCACTTTGCATTAACAAAGTGCATGTTAAATCAATAATATACATATTCTGCAAGCAGAAAATGCCTCTAGAATTTCCAGCCTAGGGTCAGTTATAAGAGCTAGTTGAGATGGGTAGAAAATTGAATTAGATAAACATGGCTAGAAATTGGGAGACTGGGAGTTCTAGTCCTGCCTTAGACATGGAAGACAGTTTATTACTTTGGGGCAGAAGAAGAAGAAAGTAATGACAAATCACATTTGAAAGCAAAGATTAAAAAAACCTGAATGAATTTGTCCTGTAGTTTCAAGACTCAAGACTGACTCAAAGACACAAAAGAAAAAGAATGCAATTTATTTAAGCATACACTGCATTTTAACAAATTGTTGTCTTACCTGAAGATTAATCGGAAAAAAACATCATTTAATTATAAGGTCATTGGATGAAACAAATGAACAATATTAGCCATCTATTTGCACATTTAAATGGATGGCTAAATATTGGATTAATATTTTAATCCAATTAATGGATGGCTAAATATTGCATTACTATTTTCCCTTTCAGATTAAGCATTTAACTTGCTTGGACATTTTTTGTTCAGCAATGAAATGATTAATGATATGTAGATTTGTGTAAGTATTTGTTCTGAATATTATTTTTTAAAATTTGAAACTAAATAGTTTATTGGTATAGAATTCTGCTCAACATGACAGTTATGCTGTTGTGCCTTGCATTGTCTAAATAAAACATATTTCTTAAATTAGTTGTATTACATTTCAAGGTAATTAGAATTGTATCACCTCCAAATGTTGCATCTCCCTTCAAATATGAAATCAATTAAGCTGTGTAAAATTAAATAGTCAACATTGAATTAAATAGTTCACACAAGTTAATAAATACAGGTGCTATTCCCACAGTTACAGTATGTTGGTAATTAACAATGGACTCAGGACAACTGGAGACTCCCAACACATTTCAAGGTGACTTCTCCCTTAAGCATGATTAGAAAACTACAATTACACTACATTCTGTGGTCTACACTGATATTTATAGCAGTCAATACTATTTTGCAATAAACCCAGGCCTTTTGTGACAAGAACTTTGGGACAACCAAACCCAATGGCACTTATTCTTTATGACCTATTGACCACAATGGAGTATGAGACTGTAAATATATAGTTAAGAATTTACTCTGTATGTCTCTTTGTGTAAGAGATTGCTGATCTTTCTGTCTTTGTTCCCAGGCATTTGCTTTCTGACTCTCCTCTTAGTAACATATAGTTAGCTAGATGGTTTTGCTTACTTTACTATAAATTTCCTTCTGGTTATAAAATCTGTAAAGTCTGTTTCATTAATCATTGCTCAAGTCAGATTACTGCTCTCAGGAATCTTCTCTTACATATCCAAAATTTTTCCACCTCTCATACAAACAGCTATTGAAAATCAAGCAGCCTGTAGAAGACATTTAAAAATTAAGCTGAGAGAGATTTTTTTTTTTTTTTAAAGAAGACTTAAATTTACGCTGCAGGCTCTGTGTGAACATGGAGCTTGAGGTTGCATCCAACCCCCAGGAAAAAGGAAGTTGTCAAAGCAATCACTTGCCTTTTCTAATAAAGATATTTTTTCCATTATTTCATATTAAAAAGTGCTCCATTTAGATCAATTGATGCATAAATGTGCAATTCACATTGAAATAAAAATTCTGTTATAAGCCAAATGCGGTCAAGGCACTGGAAAATGTGGATTTTTTAAAGAAGCAATGAGTAATTGCTTAATCAGCCAACACCTGTGTTTTCCATTTGCTTTCTTGACTTTCAATGGAACATATTGTTATCACACAACAATACACTGTGCGATATACAATACAATACAGGTCCCTTCCAGCTCTGTTATTCTGTTATTCTGTTATTGATCAGTATGAATTTTAACTGCAGTCCGTTTATTGTCATGAAATCTTTAACTCTGATTGTGTTAAAGAACTACAGAATGAACTTACCAGGCAGGCAAGCAATTTAGCATAATCTTCTTTCTGACTACATCCTTTATTTCTTCTAAAAGCAGTATTTTCACATCACCCAATCTGATTCAATTAACAATAGCAATGAGGAAGAGGACAGAAAAGCCAGTTTGGTGCTGGCTGAAAAACCAGGAGATTGTGAGTTCTAGTTCCACTTTACGTATGAAAGTCAGCTGGGTGACTTTGGACCAATCACTCTCTCTAGCCCAACCCATCTGACAGGGTTGTTGTGGGGAAAATAAAAGGAGGAAGGAATATGGGTATGTTTGCCGCCTTAAGTTGCAAATTATAAATACAAATAAAAATGATAAAAAATAAAATAAATAAATAATAAAACTTGTTGGTTACTCAAAAATCAGAAAAATTAAAATGATGCATATAGTTTTATATATGGGAGACTGTATGGATAGCATGGAAGGTTGAAAATATTTGCTAGAAGAAGGCCATAGAGGACCATTTCAATATCATGCAAAAAAAAACAAAAACAAAAAAACCCTGTGCATAGATGTTTTAATGTAAGTCACCAGGAGTTCAGCTTGAATTAAAGAAAGCTTTACTTTAATTACCAATAATTTTATAGTTGTGAGCTTTTAGCTGTCTGACTAATCTGATGTAATTAACAATTGCTTTGAGAGCAGATTGCCTTTTCAAATGGATTTTTTATTTTTTTTATTTTACTTCTATTTCCTTTATTGGCTTAGTTGATGCATTTTAACTTGTTGGTTAAATTATCAAATTGTTTTCATTTTATTCATTTTATTTATTTCATTTATTTCATTTTATTTTCTTTTTTCATACTAAGTTCTTCTGAAGAAAGTAATAGTAAAAAGCAATAAACAATCAGAGCAATATAACTAACCAAATTACTGAATGATTGTACAGTGCACAGTGTTGACTAGTTCAACAGTCCCCAGGTCCCAGATCTCTGTTTCATGTAGTTTATCTCATCTGGTTAGCAAATGGCATGGTTGAGAAAAGTTTCCAACATAGTAATACCTAAATTAACAAAATACATAATAGTAAGAAAGCAATGTAAAAATTATATTCAAGGGTGGCATGTTCAATGTTTGTTAAGAAAGGAAATATTGAACACGCCACATGTTTATTTCATTGTTATATTTCAAATAATAATAATATGACCTTTCCTTGAAAATGATTATGCATATATGTGTAGCGTTACCCCCTCAGAGGCCACCAAAGCCCAGGCCCTCCCTGCCCCGCTCCCCTCCATCATGCTCTGCAGCTGTGCTCTTGAGGTGTTAGTAAAGTGTCATATGAAGTGAGGAGGTGGCAGACTCTCGTTGTCAAAGGGGGGCTTTCAAGAACAAAGAGGACCAGCCCCTAACCCTGATAGTCAATGCCTGACGGTGTTTAACAGCCCCAGGCAGTCATAGTAGCAATAGTCAATGATTTCACAGTGACTGTTTGGAAACAAGTGGGGTGGGGAAACCCCGGCTCCAGGCAGCGATAGGAACATGAATGAAAGTAGTCAGCGTCCTGCAGTAAGAGCTTGCCCCACAACTCCCCATAATGTCTATAACTTGCACAAGTAACAATAATCAAAGTTCGGATGGCTGCTAGTCTCCAAAGCAGTAACGACCAGCCTCTCCTTCTCTTCTGTTGTCACTCGCAGTCTCAGTTCTCGTCGGTGTCAAAACCCCTCCTCTCTTTCCTTTATTGTTGAAATCTGAATTTAACAACCCCAGCAACTTTCTCTCTCCTCACTCTCTCTCTCTTGCCTCCACTCGGGATATCCCCCCTGCGAAAGAAAGCAGTAAAATTTCATCTCTCACTCTCTCCTTCTTTCTCTTTCACAGAAAGGGATCAGCTAAAACCTCAAATTCCTCTTCAACATCACCTGGTCTCTTTCCAACAACAGCAACAGCAACAGCAACCACCCCACCTCCTTTCTTTCCTCCTTTTTCTTTCCTTCTGCCCAATCCACACCCGCCACGCCCAAAACCGGCAGCAGCTGTCCAAGCTTCCCTCTTCTTGGGCAGGCTCCTGCAAAGCCTTTCAGCCAGTCCCGCTACATATGGAACATTACTTTGATTTTTAATCCATCAGTAAAACATTGGGGAGTGGAAGAAGCTAATGAAGCTTGAAGAATACGACAAATTAAGTTTAAAATACATGCATTTTCACCTAGAAAAAGTTTTTCAAAGTCATATCAAAGGGTAAAACAACAGAGAATTTCACCCAAAGCATCTATAAAAAGCAGCAAAATTAGAAATGTTAGATTTCTACTGAAATATAAGTTTGACCTCTGGAGGAATTGTTCTAATATTACTATGTAAAGTGCTGAAAATGCCCGTGCTTGCCATACATACCACTGAATTTAATAGAGCCCATTTCTGACAAGACATGAATAGAATTCATTGATTGATTATGTGCCATCAAGTTGTTTCTAACTCCTAGCAACCATATTGCTGGATTTTCTTCATGATGATCTGTCCCTAACCTGGTCTTTCAGGTCTCCCAACAGTGCACCCATCACCACTGGGACCAATTAAGTCCATCCAATTTACTGATGGTTGTCTTCCTCTTCTCCTTTCTTCTATCATTCCCAGAATCGGAGATTTCTCCAGAGAGCTAGGACTTCACATATGTGTTTGAAGTAGAATATTTTACACTGTGATCCACTATTTTTTTTTCTCCAAGAGGTATTTGATCCAGGAGGGAAGATGGTTGCAACCCTAAACAGACAAAATTAATGAAATCTATACTTTTCCATTGTTATTGCATTTTGTGTTGTGAAGATATATCAAAAGAAGGCAAAAATCATTACAGATATCCAGGAAAACTTCAAGTAATCCCCCTCAAGGCTTGTGATTCCCATTTACCTACAGTGCATATCAAATATCTTGCATTTGAAGTTAATTTAATTTATATGTATGCACTTTTTTCAAAAGAAATAACAATAAGCTGCTGCATTCTGCCACTAAGCCTGTTATTAAAAAGATATTTTACACTGTCAAGCCACTTAAAGGTAGGGATATAATAAGAATTTGTCAGAAGAGAAATGAAGCTTTATGTTTACAGACTGTGGCTCAAGAGGGAAAGGATTAATCTTTGGATGATATATTCTAACCACATAGAAATCACGGGCAGAAGCACCACTGGACTTTTAGTGGATATGCAAAGTTGGAGAGTCAGCATGTGGACGGGATACCACAAGGGCAACAACAGTCAATCAGACACATGTGAAGAGCAGGAAAAGGTCAACTTCAGCCACTCAGCATCTGTCCATGGAAATAGTTTACGCTTGCCAGAAAGTCAGCATACGAAGACAGAAGCTGGTGTTCAGCATCTCTTCTCTTTCTTCCAAATATTCCCTTTAAAAAGAAAAAAAAAGACCCAGTCTTGTATAAGCTGTATAAACCTCAAGCATATATATGCATTCAAACATATGCATATAACACACACACAAACATACACACATTCAGAACCATCCCTGAGCTTCCAAGGCATATAAATGGTGGAAGTATAGACAGCAATATACAGATAGATAAATGGGTATAGCAAGAGATGCCACATAGATATACAACATTTTGTATATCACAAAGATCAGGGCCTGTACCTGGGGGTATGAAGCACTGAGGAATTGTTTGGCAGACTGAGAATCCACAGTTGAAGGTCAGTCATGACTGTTGAAAATTATATTGTAAAGAAAGAATGAGACATTCTTGCACAGCTATGACACTGACACGTGCAGGGAAACCCAATAACCTTGCAAACTGCCTTATCTTAGTGTGCTTTTTAAAAACAAGCACACATACATAACCTCCATAAATGGACAAAGGAAAAACAGTAATCAGGCATCTGTCTGTTCCCAGAGATGCAAATATCCTTGTATTAAAATAAGCAATCTTATTGCTTCCCAAACATTCCTCAGTTAAAGAGAACAAAGATTTGAATAAATGTCACTTTCCTATTTTTCTTTTCTAGAGTCAATAAATGAAAATATATATTTATATAAGCACACTAAAACGAGTAGAAAATATTAAGTTAACATACTAAATAAGGCATAGAAGGGACAGACATGCATAAGATGTCAGCAACGATCAAAAACTTTGATGCCTTAAGATTCAGAGAAGTGGAATAATAGAACAATTACTTCCCATGTTTGGTTTCTATGTCCGAGATTCTTTGTTAAGTCTTCCATTTTCTGCTCAGCAGACATTCAGATTATTCATTATTAAGAACTTATTTCAGATCACAACCTGGATGTCAGTAGATTAGGACATAGGGGAAAATTATCTTCCAATGTAGTGATGGAAATAAGTTCTTTATCTTATCATTAATATGGACTTTCATGGCTTTTTATTGTAATTATTAATTCTGTCAGCAGACTTTTCCAAATGTAGATCATTCCATTTAAGTAACATAATGAAATTGAAAGTAGGGTTTAGTGATGGGCAAATTCTATTTTATTTTAGTTAATTTGCTTTTTGGAGCTTTGAAAACACCATTTGTTTCTTCTTTGAAACAAACAAGCAAAAACCTGACTCTCGTAGGCAAATGAAAAAAATGGTATAATTCTCCACCCCATCATATCCTGATTTGTGAAAATAAAACATAACACTCTGCACCGAATCTATCAGCTCAGTGGCACATGCTACTAAGTAAATATGCATGGAATCAAAATAAATGTAACGGTACAGTAGTTTGCTATTAGTAGAAACCAAGCATATAGGGGGAGCATTTCTGGTTGAATTCTAATTAATTGCTTTTTTTGTTCTCTCTTTTCCTTTCTATTTTCCTTGAGCTTCATGTTTTTTTTGATTATCAATAGATTTCTGTATCTGAAAACAAAACCAGGTCCTGAAAACCCCAAATTTAATGAAATAGTTTATTTTGGTTCTTCTATTTGTAATTAATTGTGCATCACATGTGATTTATACTGTTTTCAGAACAAATGCTTCTAAATGCCATTTACAGATATGTGATGAAAACTCAAGATCCATAGGAAGTAAAGATTTGACTTTAAACTTAGGAAATATGAACAACCTTTGAAAAAAATATGTTCTCAAATCCATGGATAGCTCGGTGGGTAGGTAAGCAATGGTAGACAGATAGAGAGATTTTTGGGTGTATTTTCTTTTTGCAGATATCTAAGATTTGGAAAGTCCTTCTAAAGTCAAAGAATTTTCTATAGTGTGAAATACTATATAAGTTCTAGAAAAAAACACAAGGTTTAACCTAAATGTATTTCTTCTTCCATTGCAAATTCCTCAGACAAGTCTCATTCTTAAATATTAAATATAGGAAGGATTTTTTTTAAGAAGTTCACAGTATTGTACTGCTAGATTGGGGGTGTCTTCATTAAAACTGATACATTTTATTTTTAAGCTTTCCAGTCTATGGCTGAGAAAGACTGATTCAAAATTACACAGCTGTCTTCTGTGCCTAAGGAGGGAGTAGAACATAGGTATCACTTCTCCTAGTCTAATAATTTGACTACTATACACACTGAGTGTCAAATCTGCATCTACATCTATATAGTGTATAAATCATATAAACTCATTTGTGTAGGAAGCAGTCATGCCTGTGGGTTTCATTCCCCATCACAGACATTTGGATTTTATATGTAATTGGCCTTAGAATATTACCTGGAGAACAGATAATATCTCTGTTCAAAAAACACCTTCTCTATGGAAATAAATAATAATAATTTCTCCTTTCCTCACATCTTAGTTTCAGTTGTCTTAGGCTTTGATTCTAGCTAGAATAGTCTTCCTTTTTCCCCCTCTCATTTTTCAACCATGCCAGTGGCATTCTTTAAACATTCCAACTCTTATGACAATTTAGTACAACTCCGAAGAGGCGACAATGCAATATATTTCATTGTAGAGCTTGGAACCTTTTTGTAATACTGAACTATTTGTTTTTCATCTTGCTTTATGCCTTGCAGCTATTACATGAGAGATAATTGAAGAACTACTACTTAGTAAATATAGTATTTGTTGCCAGGAGTTGCTTTAAATTTCTTCAGTGCCTGTTTAAGAGATAATGGAAGAGCAAGAGGCTAAAAACAAAACTCCTCTTCTTACAGAAGGACTTCTTAATGATCTATTAAATGATGGAACATGGACAAGAAATGATTCTGTTTGTATGTTTAGGTTATAGTTGGATCTGTGGAATTCAATAAAAATGAACAAAAAAGGCTTTTATACAGATGGTATTATAGCTTCCAACTTAGAAAATTTAAAGAATGAAGTAGACACATTCAGGTAAGATTAAAGCTGTGGATGGCATTACAATGACAGTTCCATTCATCCAGAATTAGAAGCTGCTTCCCTTTGAAATCCAGTTGCTGGGAACCAAGAGTGTGAAAGAACTGTTGCTGTTATATTCCCTTTTCTGATTAGTTATCATCAAAGTGGCTGCTATTTGGTCTGACCCAGCTTGGTTCTTACATTGCACACAGGAGCATTGTTCTCCCATAACATAAATGCTGCTTCAACAGAGTTGCTGTAGCTTGCCTATCTTTTCGTACATGTTATTTTCAATATGCTACTGTAAGCAACCTGTTAATCTGTTTGAAAGGGTCTTTTGGGAGGAAGAATGCTATGAAGACAAAATAATTATAACAAATTAGAATAGAATCACCTGCTCTGAACAATGTACAATCATAACAGAATGAGTAAAAGTAACAAAATGCAATAACATGACCTTTGAAAGAATAATGACCCTCACGTACTCTGTCAGCCATGCTTTAATAATCCTGTAGAAACTTAACAGGAAGTAGCAGTTGATGCAAGTGCCATATATTTCCTAAAAGAAATAGGCATCCACCATTCCATATCCATTTCTAGTTTCCACCGTACATTTTCCTTAATGGGGATGAGGATTTCTGCTGTATTCTGGGTATGCTTTTAAAAATGCTTGCACTGGATGACTGCATGAACAACATATATGCAGTCTGGCAATACTCCAGATTGCAGAATAAGATTAGCAGCACACAGTAGAAAAATGTCATGCCCTTAGAATCAACACTCCATATTTGGAAGAGAAGTTCATGTAGTCTATATAGTGTTAGTGTTGGTGCTAGGGTTAGGGTCAAATTTAAATGAATCTGCAATGGACTTTATCATCTTCATTTGGTATCCAATGAATCCTGTCCAAAATTCAGAATAAACAAATAACTTCCCAGCAACATTGCTTAACTTTTTTTTTATAGGAAGATAACCATCCAGACTGAGTTTCAGCTCCCTTCAAGCATAAAAGTATACTATTCCTGAAGCTCTGTTTGAACCATCTGTGACCCATTTGTGAGTCTCTATTTCAGCTTTATAGTTCTCCTTGCAACTGAACTGTTGCAACTGTTTTACATTTCTAAAGGAACTTTACTATCACTTAAAACTGAAGAAACAAAAAACATTTGTGACCATTCCATGGAGGCAGCACAATTAACTTTATACTATTTTTTTGTCAGAACCAGTTTGATGTAATGGTTAAGGCATGAGAATAGAAACTGGGAAACTGTGAATTCTAGGCCTGCCTTGGTCACAAAGCCAGATGGGTAGTCAATTTCTCCCCGGCCTAGGAAGGAAGAAATGACAAATCACTTTGAAAAACCAAACTAATAAAACTACAGGGATATGTCCAGACAGTGTTTAAGAATTGGACACGATTGAATGGAAGAAACACAAACACCATCTTTTCAGGAAATCTTGGGCTCTGCCTCTGATGTGGATCTCACAATACAAATTCTTGGGCTAGAAAGTGAATTGCACTTGTACATTTGTTCTAGACAGCATTGAAAAGAACTAAAACTGAAAATTTAGAAAAAATTAAACTTAATATATAG
The DNA here is from genome assembly GCF_001527695.2 of Protobothrops mucrosquamatus. Classification (NCBI taxonomy): domain Eukaryota; kingdom Metazoa; phylum Chordata; class Lepidosauria; order Squamata; family Viperidae; genus Protobothrops; species Protobothrops mucrosquamatus. Next base: position 196,609 of record NW_015387753.1, on the reverse strand, counting down.
ACATGCATATATGCTAGAACTATTCCTTTATTTAACTTCAATTACAATTTAATGAACAAACACATTTGATGATAGTAACTAGAAGGACAGGAAACATAGTGCAGGGAGAGAATCAGCTGCAATGATAAAGAGTAAATATGCTGAAAGTTATATATTAGACCAAGGTAAACTACAGTGAGACTGCTGTAATCTTACGATTATAGAATCAAATATGTCATGTATATGAAATGGGCATCCTATAAGTTTACTACATAAATAAATAAAATTTACTAAACAAACTGGATAGCTTGTAGAAACTCCCTCTAACAATCAGTCTTTCTTTGTGGCTGCCTGTTACTTACTGCCCATGTGACTGTGATATGGATAAAAATGTCAGAAGAGAGAAACCCACAGAACATAAAACAAACAGAAGGACCAGATAAGGAGAGCAGGAAAATAAATAATTGAAAGAACGATAAGAAGATGCTAAGGGCAAGGACAGACTGAGATCTTTTAAGGAATTAGCACAATTCATTGTAGTAAATAAATATTCTGTGTCTGAAGTTTTTGAAGCATTTTTCTTTATTTCTAATGACATAAATCTACTATCTCCTTTTGTACTGCCTGGAAAGATACCCAATTACTGGCACCCCCACCTCACCCCCCCCCCCCCCCCCCCCCCCCCCCCCCCCCCCCCCCCCCCCCCCCCCCCCCCCCCCCCCCCCCCCCCCCCCCCCACCCCATCCCATCCATCCCATCCCATCCCCATTCCATTCTTTAGGCTTCTAAAACTTAGAAGGTAATATCTTCATCATTACAAGAGCACTAAAGAGGCAGTACAAACTGGCTGAGACTAGGTTAAAATCATGCACATATCTTAAATGTAAACTCAGTGACCTCTGCATAGATTCTTTCAGTCAGACCAGCTATCTGATTCTTCTTTGATAATTATAAAATGAAAAAAACCCTTTAAAAGTAATTAAGAAAAAGGAAAGACAACGAATCTTACTAGATGCAATATTCTATTTAGTAATTAGACTGAGTTCTCTGTTTAATAACCTATCAGGTTCAATGTTAACAGCATGATCATCTACTGAGCCCAGAATCTTGTTTTCAACCATATAATTCCTCAAAATTAGCATTCACCAAAGGCCAAGCAAAGTCTATTCTATCTATATCATTTTAATAGGCTCTAAGAGTGTATAAAGACATTTATTATGACACAGGAGAAACATTACAGTAATATAGCTTGGCAAAAGATACACGTATACTTTGAGGAGAATATCCTGAAAATATAAATGTAATGTACAATCTGCAAAGAAAAATTCTGTCACCATGACCGCCCTCTTCTTTTTCATACTGCCAACTCAATAAAGAATGGGATGTTGAGATGTGTTTGAATAGTAGTAGCTCGGGTTGGTAGTTGGGATGTTGCTTTGATCTTTGATCTTGGCGATTTGGCTGCAAACATTTTGTCTCCATTTGGGGAGACATCTTCAGTGCGCTATGAATTGAGTTCATCTGTCAGAGCACTAGCCTTTAAATATCTTTTTGTGTGATGTAAATTGGTGTGGGTGTTATTTGTCCAGATGTTTCTGAGTCATAGTCTGGTTTCAGGCTGTTTGATTGGCTGTTTGTTGTTGCTGGGCCATAGTCTTTGGTGTTTAAGTATCATCTGTGTGATGCAAATGGTGTTTTTCATTTGGTTGCCTCTGAGTCATGGTCTGGTTTTGGGTTGTTTGGCTGGCTGGCTGTTGTTGTTGCACAAAGTGCACAAAGAAAACACCTCACTCAGTCCAATTGTCTCACTCCCTGGCACACCCACGTACAACTTTGCGAAAGAAATGTGGAAATGCCTACAGCACCTAATCGGCGATTCCCAATATTCCATAAAAAATGCCATGCAATTCCTGGACAAGCTCAAACAGCTACACATTGATGAAGATGAAACAATGATATCATTCAATGTTACCGCATTATTCATATCAGTAGATCTGAAACTAGCAATTGACCTAATCAAAGAACTACTGTACAACACACAACCACCAAGAGGACCACTCACAACAGAAAACACATGAAAACTCCTCCAGCTATGCTTAACCACCTACTTCAAATTTGATGGAGAGATCTATGAACAACTAAAGGGATTGCCTATGGGATCTCCTATATCTGACCTGGTCGCAGATGTCATCATGGAGAAAATCGAAGAAGTGGTACTTTCACAAATAAACCTCAAGCTATGGGTGTATTACATGGACAACACTCTCATGATAATCAAGTGTAATCAGGTCGACCAAACCTACTAAAGAACCAACAACATCTTCTCAAACATCCGAATTACAATAGAAACCAAGAATAATAATGGATGTCCTTGTAACCAGAACCACCAATGGCCAAATTCTAACATCCGTGTACAGGGAGATAATCCTCAACTTCCACAGCAACCACCCCAAATGCCACAAACAATGCTGTGTCAGAACACTGTTTGGAAGAGCAGAATCCCATTGCAACACCATAGAAGCCAGATCATCAGAGCAAAAACAGTTATACAAAGTCTTTGAGAGAAATGGATACCCATGAAACTTCATCTGCAGATCCCTACACACAAACAATACAAACACCCAAAGCAACACAACAACTACAACAGGAACAGCAATGACCAGACAAATCACATTCCCCTATGTATAGAATGTTTCAGATATGACAGCAAGACCCTGCCAACATGACCTTGCAGTAGCCCACAAACCAGCCTGAGCTCTCAGGCAGACCCTGAGGAACAGACAGAAATAAACCAAAGATCAGGCATCATATACCAAATCCAGTGCAGCAACTGTGAAAAGAATTAAGTGGGCCAAACAGGAAGAAAGCTATCTACCAGACTGCACAAACACTTCCTGGCTATCAAAAGACACAACCCACTATCCCTCATGTCCAACCATGAAGATTCAGAAGGGCACCAGTTTGACTGAACTGGAACCACAGTTGTAACCCAAGTGCAATCAAGGGGAGAAAGAGAATTCCTCGCAGCCTGATTCTCCACCAATAATAACAGACACATTGGCATTGACCCAATCTACCAACCACTGAGAACCAAGGAACTACTTCAATCCCAAAGGCAACATTTAAAATGAAGAAACAGGCACCCCCCATCACACAACAACTAAAATCATAAGAACCCGGACCACATCTCAACAACAACAGCCAGCCAGCCAAACAGCCTGAAACCAGACCATGATTCAGAAACATCCGGACAAATAATACCCACACTAATTTGCATCACACAAAAAAGGTATTTAAAGGCCAGTGCTCTGACAGATGAGCACAATTCATAGCATACTGAAGATGTCCTCCCCCCAAATGGAGATGAAATGTTTGCAGCCAAATCACCAAGCTCAGTGATCAAACCAACAGCACAGAATGGGATGTGTTCATTTTTTTATTTGATCAAATGAATATCATACCTGAGAAAAGATATACACCAAGGTCACCTTGGTATTAGTTGAATTGTTTATTAGCAAGAAAAATCTGAAACTACTTAGGTCTCTCTGCTTATACTGCCAATATCCTTCTTGCTATGTTCGCTTACATATCACTAATTCTTCCTCCACCTCATTAATATAATTTTAGGAATCTATCCATGCAATTTATTTTCCATAAAGAAATCTGGATACGGATCTTACTGCTCAAGAAGACTGTCTTGGATGAGATGACATCTAATGATATGTTCTGCTTTTATATCCACAATCAATTTAGACTATTGTTTCAGAATTTTAAAACCCTAAATAACAGGGCTTAATACTGGCCTCTAAACAGTATTGTAAAAGTGATTTTACCCGGTACAATCTTGCCCAATTCTTGAAAGTATAATCTCTGTCTCTTTATCTCCTCTGCCACCACAGTCAAATTTTTCATCTCAGTTTGTATCTACAGTTGAAGGTGAAGAATTTTGAAAGGGTGCTTTCATTTTGGATATTTTCTTGGTTAAGCATCATTTTAAAGAAATCTTGAACCTGCGGTATAATACAATAGAAACATTCTTTGAACTTTTTTTCTGCTCTTCCTTTTTTATCTTCACAAAGGACTTCCAGATTGTCAGCAGGTAGCAAGAAATATTTGTTAGATAATTGTCTGACTTATTCATTAGACAGAAAATGTATAGTTTGTTCTACAGAAAAAAAATAATTAAAAAGTTGTTAAAAAAAATCCCTGAACCAGCAGTAATCTAGGTGATAACAGTTACTTTAATTTCATTACTGACAGATCAGGGTCACAACAACAGCAATTACCTGTAATTTCCCATTCTGGCAATTATATTATTATGAAAATGATCATTTGCTAACTGCACTAAAGCTTCTTGGGACGCTAAAGTGAATTCTTTTCACTTTAGCATGCTTGCTAATTGTGTCAGGTCTTTAGGGTAATGTGATTACTGCAGCTTTTGTTTCTCCCTCAGAGATAGAGAGGAAGAGAGAAAGAAGCACTAAGTAAAAGACTAATGTTACTTTTCATGTGAATATTGTTTCACAGTAAATCCACAGGGGAAAAATTCAGATACATACCTTTATAGGAACACCTATTATATTTTCATGTTGAACTGTGTACAGTTGCAGTCAGTACAATGGAGCTAGAGAAATGACATCAAGAAAAGAAACAAGGATAAAACTTTAAAATGAACAAAGCAATTATTATTTTAAGACGTAAAACTTTGGGCTATATGACCTCTCTATTGTTATTCTTGTCCCTTGAAGCTTTCTTTAGAGGAAGACTTCGGATCCAGATAAGATGATTGTGTCTAGATAATTATGTCTCAATCCCCTCCAGATGTTTTTTTTAGACTTAAAAAATCTGAGATCTGAGATAACATAACCAATGACAAGGACTTGTGGGAGTTACCCCACAGATATTACTTATCTGAAGGTTGGTAAACAAGTCTTTCTCCTGTGTTAAAGGGATCTTGGAGTAGACCAGTGCAACCATTGAGAACAACCATCATATACAAACCCATAAAGTCCTACAAAACACACTAGCAACCCAGAGATCCAGTATCATAGAAAGACCAAACAGGAGTCATCTACAAAATAAAATCCAAGAACTGCGAACACCGAAATTCACCTTTGCATAGGACAAAGGGACAAAGGAAATAGTGCAGTGCACCCAGTAATACCAAGTAGCTGTCAGAAGATGCAACAAAACTTTACTAATGTACCTCTACATAGATAACTTCAGTTAGGAAACAATGGAAGCCTTAGTACATGCAAACCAAGGAATCCCAAAGGTGCTTTTTTCCCACAAGGCAACTGGACTTTTTTGTTTTTCTTTGAAGATGTTTCACTTCTCATCCAAGAAGCTTCTGAAGAGCTGAAGATCTTCTTGATTGCCTCTACTTTATGAGGTGCCCCAAAGCTCAGTTCTCTCTCTTCTCCTATTTAACATGTACATTAGACTACTGGATGAGGTAATCTGAGGTAAGATAATAATGGGGTAAGATATTATCAGTATATTGAAGACACCCAGCTTTATATTTACACCCTGAGCTGCCTAAATTGTATTGTGGAAGTCAAGTGATGACAAATGTTGCAGGCAGAAAGCCCTCGTAATGTAACTTTCTGGATACTATTATAAAATTGAATAGTGGGCATATATCACTATTCTTTATAGGAAACCAATTGACTGACCACTATACATACAGTACCTATGACTTTTCAACTTTCATTCATAAAATACTACAACATTCATCATCTATAGCCAAGCTGTATTAGACAATCTTAATGGACACTTAAATAATAGGTTTAAATTAGGTACTTCTCCAGAACAATAGAGATCCAATGAGGATAAAAACAAAAGCAGAAAACAAAACTATTTTGAGGAATAATTAATTACAAGATAAAGTTGGAAGAGATACCAATCTCACTGATGCTTACATTTTTTAGCTATCCTAAATAATGTAGAGACTATATTAAATAGTCCTACTTTTAGGTATGTCTTAGGTTAAAGGCATTTACTTGTTTACAGGCAGCCATGTGAGCTGAGGCAGCTATTACCTAGTGATTTTTTAAATTTAAAATGTATTTACTATTTTGTGATTCAGTGTATAAACCCAATCAAGATTCAGTTAATTGTTGTGGGACACCCAGCCACTAATCTTGCTTGTTTTACAATATTGTATATGACAGAATCTGCTGGTTATGCTCCACTGGAGATCTGTTTAAATGATAACTGGACACATATTTGACATCAGAAGTGGCAACATCCTGAAATCAAAAGGAAACATTTCAATTTTCCACAAGACATTTTCTTTGACCTTGAGAAAAGGAAATATAAAGACTGGATAAAAGAAATGACAGAACTGACTAATATTCATCAGAAGAGCTAACTCCCTTTTCTCCTAATTAGCTAAGGCTAGCTAATACAAGTGTTAGCTAGCCTTGTACTGCCAAAACATCCCTTTCAACATTTATGACTGTTTCATCTTTAGTTTATTTCTGAACAGTAGCATCCACAACAATTTGCTGCTTTCATTAGCATGATATGATGCCACATGGCACACTGTATTCCTTTTGGGTGTTGTGCAATGATACAATGCATATTGAAAAGAGATGAGGTTCAAATCATGATGCAGTGATGCTCCTGATCTTCTTTGCCCTCCTGGTAATGCTGCTTTTTCTAAAAGTTTGTTCTTCTTCCCCTTTCTCAATTTTTTGTCCTCCAAACTGCAATCATGAGAAATAAAAATATTCTCAAGTTTATAGTGTGATATAAAGAGATGATGTGCTTAGTGGAATGAAAGATTCATCATTGATTTTGATGTGCAGAACAAAAAAAGAGAGCATATATTACTACTTCATTTATTTATTTCACAAACAAGCTTGCTTATTCATCCCAACACATTGGTTGCCTTCTCCTTTCCCACAACCCCTGTAACTCTAAGTACCCACAAAAACTCTCTCATAATAATTTATTCCATTATCTGACAAAGCTGATTTCATGATGACTTATGATATAATAAAATAGTTTAATCTTAAGAGTGCCAGAAACTAACTCTCTCTCTCTCTCTCTCTCTC
>NW_015387753.1:182563-189469 GCF_001527695.2 Protobothrops mucrosquamatus | reverse complement strand
TACTTTTGAGCTATGAATTCTATTAAAAACTAGAATGCAATAAAAATACATTCAAGTTCTTAAACGCTCTGTAATTTTCACCTCAGTTTCTCACAAGTATCTTCAGGGATGTCCAGAAAATATTAAACTCATGGAAAACAGCAGCATTCCTGCAAATAATTTGCATGCCAAATGCTCTCAGTATTGGCCCCAGTACAACCATTTAACACTTCATGTTTGGCTACCGCTGTGTGTAAAACACATCTCTGAATACTGTAGCACTCAAAAAGCCCTAGTGATTGCCATGAAGAAGCAGCATTCCCAGAGCAGGTGGAAAATCTGAAATGGAAAAACATGGTGCAAATAATCTTTGAAAAGGGAATAAGAGTAGACATCCATAAATCACTATTTTAATGTGACTTAAGAATCTATTATTGTTAGCAGTGTTAACAGAGTAGAAGTTAAAATCTATGTAAACATCTATATAGTCTTATGGATATATGACTATATAGATGTTTTATGTATGGGCAAACACAAACAGGCACACATATCTATGGATGTCTATGGAGATTCTCAGTCATCCAGGTCATGTGCACGTATGTTCTGTTGGCTGACACACAGATCAATATTTACATTTTGATTCTCACCACACACTGTAGCACAAAATGGGAGTTATCAGAACCCTACACCACTAAGCTGAAGGCCTGCCTACCACCATAGATGGAAAAGAAAAAGAACTAAAGCACATCAAGAAAGCCCTCAGATCATATGACTATCAACTTCTCATAACAAGTGGGCCTTTATCAAATCCCAAAAAATAGCATCCCATCTATGCCAAACTTGAACAGGCTTCTCTCAACAGAGGGGGAGGGATACGACATCTATCTCCAGTCTACAACACAGTCCTTTCAGCAGTTCCAAGAAGGCTCCACACCCATTTGCACTACTCAGGTGACCCTGAGACACAGATAAACCTCCAAGTGGTCTCAATGACTCTCTAAAAGGATGAGAATGATCAGCTGTCTGCAAGGAATATAAATCCTTCCATTCTCCACCATCCAGTCAGAGCTGAAGAAGCTTCTTGGATGAGATGCCAAATGTCTTCAAAGAAAGTCCAGTTGGCTCTTGAAAAAGCACCTTTGAGACAAACAGGCACATGCATGAAGTGTTGTGCAGTGAACTAAGAGTGTTCTAAAGACTAGCCTGGTAGATTACAAATCATAGCCTTCAGGAAAGATGCTTTAACCCTCCAGTGGATTGACTTGGGCTGGTAATATGCATATTTTTATAAAATGTATATAAATACTGGTTTATTATGCAAAGACAGGAGCTCAAGATGACTTACATAAAGTCCCCATTTCATTTAATTGCCCTAATAAATATTCTGTGATACTGAGGTGATGACAATGACTGAGCCAAAGTCTCCTAATCACCCAGTGAGTTTTCAAGTCAGTCCTTCCTTCCTTCCTTCCTTCCTTCCTTCCTTCCTTCCTTCCTTCCTTCCTTCCTTCCTTCCTTCCTTCCTTCCTTCCTTCCTTCCTTCCCCTCCTCTCCCTCCCCTCCCCTCCCCTCCCTTTCCATATCTAGGTGTGCAATATAATTGAGCTTTTTGTCCAAAGTTATACTTATAAAAAACTTTGCAAAGGTACTTTAATTGTACCACTGCTACTATACCTTTCTGGGTATAGACCTGAAGTAGCCTCCCCTACTAATCTGGAGATGACACAAGTTATTTTCTGTAGAGTCAATGGGAAAAATGAAACAACCACACAAAGAAGATAATGGTTTGTGTTGATCTACTGATTGGAATTATATTGGCATATATTGTTATATTATTATTATTATTATTATTATTATTATTATTATTATTATTATTATTATTATTATTATTGATTAATATTGGGACGACAATTTTGTATTAAAGAGGCACACTATCCAGAGACACTGGTGGAAGATGGACAGCTCTATGAACTGTATAAATAATACAGCTGTATGAAATGTATAAATAAATAAACAAATAAATTGATGCACATAGTTCTTGCTGTTACCCAACAGTTTGTCAGTGACTGTTCAAAGTTACAATGGCACTAAAAAAAAGTGAGATGACTGTTTTTCACCCTTATGACCGTTGCAGCATCCCCATGGCCATGTGATCAAAATTCAGATGCTTGACAACTGACTCACATTTATGACGGCTGCACTGTGCCAGGATCATGTGATCACCTTTTGCAATTTTTTGACAAGAAAAGTAAATGGGGAAGCCAGTTTCACTTAACAACCATGTCAGTAACTTAACAATGGCAGTGATTCACTTAACAACTTTGGCCAGAAAGGTTGTAAAATGTGGTAAATTCACTTAACAAATGTCTCGCTTAGCAACAGAAATTTTGGACTCAACTGTGGTCATAACTTGAAGACTATCCATACTTCTGCAAACAGCAAAGCTTTGGGATAAGCCACCTCTCTATTCTGAAAAATAACAAATGGATGTAGACAGAGATAGGCAGGATCTTAACATATTTAGAGCTAAGATCCTAGGATTTAGATTCCTTGAGGGAGATGGGCAGTCTAGAAATATGAAATATAAAAATAAATAAATAAATGTAGTAAGATTGATTTCCAATAAAGTTCCATATGATTGAGCTGATATATTTTTATGCATTTGTACATATAGGACTATTGCTGAATAAAAATTCTTAGGGTTGTGCTGTAAATTGCTCAAGTGGAAGAAATATAGCTTAGGTCCCCAACATAACCCTTAGGGAGACCAATCTGGCTACAGATGTTTCCCTTGGCAGTCTTGTCTCCCTGTCCCATTTCTTTACATTTTGAGTTCTTAATTAAAAGAAGAACCAGCCTCCAGCGTAACATTTTCTTTTTCTTTTTAAAACAAGTTTTATTAATTTTTTATTTTTACAGCAAGGTGCTTGAGAAACAACGTGGTGATGGGGTAATCAATTATCCAAAAACAAAATCATACATATATAACTCAGATTAAATCATTAAAAACTCCCTCTCTGTTTCCCTCAAATAATATAATATATTCAAATTAATATATTTTTTCAATAAAAATTCAATCAGTCAGAACAGTCATCAATAATATTTCATCTGTATAAATCCAAATCCTATCTCTAGTTACTATGGAAATGGAGAAACTCTATTCACAACTCAACTGTAAACTTATATTGGAAAAAAATCTATGAAGCCACTGAGCAAATATGTGTTCAAATAAAAGAGATTACTACAGAAATAAAAAACAGAAACTCTGCTTTGAACTTACAAAGTGACCCTCAGACTTCATTTGACTATTCTACAGATCAAAAAACAACAGAAGAGGAATTAATCAACACTAAAGAAGATTCTATGTCATTCTATATACAACCTATTGAGACTCCTGATGACCAAAAAATGACTTTAACTAAACCATATACAATTGCAAAAGTAACAGAAATGGACATGCAAATACAACTGATTGAGAACTATGACAATTTTGATAACCAACTACTAACCACAAAATTGGACATAATTGAGTCTCTTATTCAGCAGAATCAAATGTCGAGACTTGAACTTTTAAAACAACAAGGGATTATCTACAAAGGAGTCAGGTTTCTAAAACAGAGGAGGGGACATTTTTTCTTGACTCAAATGATATCATGAGGAGTAAAGAGAGATTTATTTGTTGATATAGAGGCTCTTTTATGGAAACCTGCTTGGCACAAAAAGAAAGCTAGAATAAGACTTAAGTGTGACCTAAAATTGTATGCAATGGGTTAAAAAGGCTTTTTAGACATGGATTGACTTAAGGTTCAAGATTGGTAAATAAGGCGTTAGAGATCTTGATTGAATAAAGATTAATTAAATATGTGAACTTAGTAAGAAGATGTCTTTTCTGTATTAATATGTTTGTTGTGGATATAACAATTATATGGATCAGATTTAAATTTTACTGAGTGGGTTAAAAGAGTTTTACATAGACATTGATTGATTTATAGATTATAGATTTAAAATAGATTAGAAATGTATTTTTTGGAGTAATATTCTTGTTTTTAGGAAGGATAGCTATTTTGTAATGGAAAGAGAATAAGAGGGATTTCTGACAAAAGAAGAAATGATATTAATAAATGAGTTACTAGATTAAAAAATAGAATACTTGTAGAAAATACAAGAATGTTATGGTTGAAATTATATGTGTATTTTAGAGATAAGGATTATATCAAGGAAAAAGGGAAAGGAGGGACACCTGAAGTGTTAATAATATGTTTATCTAAACCAAATTGGAATATGGTAATTGTAAATAGTAAAGCTTAAAAGCATAACATTTTCAAGGATATCTCTGAGCTTTAAATTAATCCATAAACTTTCTTAGAAAATAAACAATGATAAGTGACTGTATCCCAGGGCTTTGCTTATATGCCTGTCCATCTGCCCATGGAAAGAATCCCCCCCCCAAAAAGCAGGGTCAGAAGAGAGGAGGAACAGAGGGTGAGCAATAATATGAAAAAAAAACCCACAATATTCTCTGGAAATTGTTTTCTATTATAGGCTCTGCTCCATTTGGTAGCCATTTTATAAATGAGCATTTGCTATTCATCCTTTTTGTGAGAAGACTCACAACATATTCTCAAAATTTCATGTGTCCATTGGTTTCCCCAAATTTAAGGGCTCCTAAAATACAGGAACAGTTGTCCAATTACCATTATTTGCAGGGGAAGCAGGATCCAGTATTGCTCATTGACAATTTTTCCTGCTCCACAAAGTATATTCAGCCAATGCCATAATTCAGCTGATGGATTTTGCACAGGCAGCCAGTTCAGCATTCTGGACAGAAAAATATGTTTGCAGAGCCCCTGTAACAAAAAGATCAACTAAGCTATGGGACATTTGATCTGTATTTCTTTAAGGCCTAAAGATACTCTCTATATTCAGGAGAAAACAGCATATGCATGTATGGATCTAGAATAAGGATGAACATGTAGTTATTGACAGAACACTTTTTTTATGCCTTTGGGGTGACACTGTCAATAATCTGTCAGTAAACTGTTCCCTATACTGTTTGCTAAACCATGTTTTCTTGAATACAGGTAGTTCTTGAGTTATGACTGTAATGGAGCCTACACATCACAATCATAACACATGACAGTCATAAAGCAGGTTTAGTCATGTGATTGCCCTGATTTTATGACTATTTCTTCAGCAGTTGTTAAGCAACCATTATGGTCATTAAGTGACTGCCAGGATCATTATTACCAGTATGGGCCACTTTTGCCAAAAACTGGTAGTAAATACCAGTTTTTGACAAAACCTTGTAAGAAGTGATCACATGACCATGAGATGCTGCAAAGGAGCATAAATGCAGCCTGGTTGCCAAGTGTCTGAAATTTGGTGATATGCTCACAGAGGAGGCAACCATTGGAACCTCAAATCCATGTAAATTAGAATAGAATGGAATGGAACGGAACAGAACGGAACAGAACAGAACAGAATAGAATAGAATAATAACTTTATTGTCACTTTGAATGTAGGTCCGTTGCAACTTCAAACAGTTGCTAAGTGACCAGTCATAAATCGAGGACTATCTGTAAACTGCAATAGCCAAGTTAACTCATCACACTAATCCATAATCCATGATTTACAAAGTATGTTGGGAAGGTTCACACGATAAACTAACCTTGATCCAAAAGAAACAGAGCACCTTATTAACTATTTCCACCACCCCTATATACTTCCAAACATAAGAGAGAAACATTCACTGATTTTTTTACAAGATCTCAAAAAAAAAAAAAAAACACTTGATGACTCTCCCTTTTATGATAGGAATTATTATTTACAATATAATATTCTCACTGCATTCTGCTTGTAACTTTAAGCAACACTAGATAGACAGGAAATCAAACCACTTACTGCTCACGGGGTAAACATAAAGATTTGGATCAAACCACAGCACTTAGTCCATAGCTTATCCAGATTGTCTCCCCTGAGCTATTTTCAGCATTTATCAGCATGAAAGTTATGTAAAAAGGCCTTAAACCAGATGTTACAAAGCAATACTCACATCAAACACATTAAGAATGAATGTAGAGGGCTGCAGAAATGCTATGTACGGTGCCTTGTCTGGCTGTAACAAAACAGATCTAGACAATATAAACTGCAGAAATGAGCTGCTAAAATCACTGACAAAGAAAATAAAGGTATTTGATGAACTGAACTCTTCACTGTGACAAGGTACAAGAGTTCAGCTGACATATCCCAAATGATGGAATCAGCCAAATGGATCTGACAGAGAATTACTGAGAAACAGAAAACTGTTTTAAAAAAAGAAAATTAAAGTCAATATTAGTCTGAATGAACACAAAGGAGTATGTTGTGTGTAGATTCCTGTACATACTCAAATGGAGACATGGAAAAATATTTAGAGTACTTTAAGTCACAAGGAGCCAACGTACTGGATGCTTTTGTGACAATTAAGATGGAACCAATAGCCCTTGAAACCTAGACTGGATTGCTTTTTTAATCTAATGTCACAGCATAAATACAGAGAACAAAGTGGTTTTGTAGTATTGTTATAATTTCAGTCACTTGTTTAGAAATAAACTACTTGTAAATATGGTATCAGCAAGGATCATAGAACATTTTATATCATGTTAAGAACCTGGGAATATAAAGGAAATTAGTTTTGACAGGTTCTTCGGGTTCCTTTTTAGGGTTTGTGAAAATTATAGCCCAGTAAATCTGGAAGGCACCAAGCTCAGAGAATATGAAATAGAGATTTTCCAGCATACAAAGATGTAGTTACAGAATAGAATAATCAGGAGGATGGTGGTGACTGTACAATTGAAGCCACATTTCATGTTTCATGAGGGATGAACAGTCTTACAACTATGTATGTATGTATGTATGTATGTATGTATGTATGTATGTATGTATGTA
>NW_015387753.1:171672-179057 GCF_001527695.2 Protobothrops mucrosquamatus | reverse complement strand
TCACCTCCCGCCTGGACTATTGTAACGCTCTCTACATGGGGCTCCCTTTGAGGAGCACCCGGAGGCTTCAACTGGTCCAGAATGCGGCCGCGCAGGCGGTGTTGGGAGGGACTCGTCGCTCCCATGTAACACCGCTGCTGCGTGAGCTGCACTGGTTGCCAGTGGCCTTCCGGGTGCGCTTTAAGGTGTTAGTTACCACCTTTAAAGCGCTCCATGGCATCGGACCTGGTTATCTCCGAGACCGCCTTCTGCCACAGATTCCCTCCCATAGACCGGTACGCTCCCACAGAGTGAGTCTCCTCAGGGTGCTGTCGGCCAAGCAATGTCGGCGGGCGACCCCCAGGGGGAGGGCCTTCTCTGTGGGTGCCCCCACCCTCTGGAACGAACTACCCCCCGAGATCCAGATGATTCCGGATCTCCTTACTTTCCGCCGCGCCCTCAAGACATGGCTTTTTCAGCAAGCGGGCCTGGCCTAGGGAGGATTTTAAATCGGGTTTATCTTAAGAGTAATTTTAATTAGCACAGCTTTAAATATTCGGTTTTAATTGGTTTTACTTGGGTGGGGTTGTAAATGTGTTTATGTTTTTTAATATGTTGTGAGCCGCCCTGAGTCCCGTTGGGAGAAGGGCGGGATATAAATCAAATAAAATAAATAAATAAATAAATAAATAAATAAATAAATAAAATTGGTGTATTTTTAATCGATTGTCAGCCGTCCTGAGTCCGCAAGGAGAAGGGCGGGATATAAATTCAATAAATAATAAAAATAATAATAATAATAATGTATGTATGTATGCATACAGTGGTGGGATTCAACTGGTTTGCACCAGTTCGGCAGAACCAGTAGCTAATTTGAATCCCACCACTGTATGTATGTATGTATGTATGTATGTATGTATGTATGTATGTATGTATGTATGTATACAGCTGAATCCCAGGATAAACACTTATGTTAAACTCATGCTAGTTGTTTCTTTCCCATATTATTTGATTTTTCACAAAGTGCAAATAGGCACATAGATGCATAATGGGCATCTAAAATATTTTATAATAAAAATGAATATTCTCCTTTTAGTGTTTGTAGAATATTTGAAAATCATATAACTCCACACAATGTATTTCTAAACTCTGTTTAGCTGTTTTGAACTAAGTTTATTCTCCTCTTAAACATTGAAACTAGAAACATTTTCTTCACAAGCATACTCATTTCACTGAGCCTGACATGGTGGAATATCCTTCTGTTATACTGAGTGAGAAACACAGTGGTGGGATTCAAATATGTGAACAACTGGTTCTCTGTGTGGATGCCACTTCCGGAAGTCCATTCTGGGCCTGGGCAACAAAAAATTAGGTACTGGTTCTGCTGAACTGGTGCGAACTGACTGAATCCCACCACTGGAGAAATGGTATATTGAGTCACTGTAGAAAACTATGTCATGGATTTTAGTCCCTGGTCAGCACTGGCTCTCAGCAAAGCCTAACACAGAATGAAAATGGATGTTGAAAAACAGAAGGTGATTATGATGTGCCTTGTAAAATTAAAATGTGATTGCAGGCACCATAGAGCAAAAGTTCATCAGCAGATGACTGTGTTGCAAGGAAGTTATTAAAGTTGCATAATCTGTGTTGCTTCCCTCTTCCCCCTCCCCCTTAATGAACTGAACCTCTGGGAAAGTATCATAAACTTGATTGCATTCTCTCAAAATGCAAGACTCAACTAAATGAATGGTAATTATATCATTTATGACACATGGTTTCATCTAGTGTATTATTGTCATCTGTGGGAGGAATCATCAGTTAAAATAGAGATAATGAGAAGATTCAATACTGCAACTAAAGCTGAGTACCAAAAGTTTAAAAATCAAAATTAGTGCATGAAAACACTAATGGATAGACAGTTTCTGCCTTAGATATGGATAAGTTTGTGTATAATAAATAAACAATGGTAATTAAAAATACAATAAACTTTAATATTTAACAGATGTTTTAAAAAATAGCAAATAGGTATCTCACATTATCAACAAGGCCTTTAATATATGCTTCTCTTCAAAGGTCTGAAAATAAATTAAATGAGATAAAGCAACATAGCAATTACATAGCCAGAAATAAAAGTGGTAATATCTTTCAATAATGTTAATATACCTCTGTTTCAAAATATACCTGTGGGTACAGTGGTATGGGAAAGCTATTTTTTGTTCTCTGTCTTGAAGTTATTTGGTATGGCCAAAATCAACAGAGAAAGGGATGCATTCTTTTTCCTCTGCTAGTAAAAGTATCTTGAGCAAACGTTTCAGTGAGTAGCATCTGATGTATACAATTCTTCTAAATGTTTTTATATTTAACATAAGGAATGTGCAAAGTTTGGAAAGGGTGTTTTACTTTGGTGATGCTTTGAGTGAAACAGTCTTTGAAGCCACCCTGCAATGCAACATGGCCTCCCAACACTTCTGAACAGTAAAGTTAAGCTCTCTCTCTCTTTTTAAATATCATCCTGACTACATTTTCTTCTCCATCTGATCTAGCAGCCAAAAGAGGCTTTTGCACTTGTATTGCTCATATGCAAAAAATCTTTTTTCAATATTTCCAATGAATTGTTAGAATTTCTGGAAGAGGCAGTTGGAGCTGAGCTGAATAGCATCGTCTCACTAAGGTGAATTAGGGTGACTTTGTGAGGGCATATTTAGCATCTATGTAAGACTGTTGAATGTTCAAAATACTATTATCTTAATATTCGGGGAAAAATAACTGAGGATCATCATCTCTATATGACACGTAAGGCAGTGAGATTAAATGAGTCTTGCTGTCTGATCCTCCCTTCTCTTACCTGTACAATATTACAAGACAAGACAACTTCAGTTCAAATGTTTGTTTACATCACTGATGTCATCTGACGTTCTCCAGATTCCTAAAGCTGAGTAGAAGGCAGTTGTTTCTGTAGAAAAGACCATACAGCTCTCAGAATACATGTGAAAAGATCATCCCAGATACTCTTCAGCAAAGTCCACATAGTGCAAAGAGAGTGTTTCTCTTATTCTGGCATTCTTCCTCATGGAAATTAAAGCCTGCAAAAGCAGTGAGGAACTCTGTACCTGAGTATGAGTGACCATGAAAAGAGAGATGAAACCAGTAAGGTCATGAGGAACATATGAGGAACGGTTGCTGGAATTGGGTATGTCTAGTTTAATGAAGAGAAGGATGAGGGGGGACATGATAGCAGTGTTCCAATATCTCAGGGGCTACCACAAAGAAGAGGGAGTCAAGCTATTCTCCAAGGCGCCTGAAGGCAGGACAAGAAGCAACAGATGGAAACTGATCAAGGACAGAAGAAACCTAGAACTAAGTTAGTTAGTTAGAACAATTAACCAGTGGAACAACCTGCCTCCAGAAGCGGTGAATGCTCCAACACTGGAAGTTTTTAAGAAGAGACTGGACAGCCATTTGTCCGAAATAGTATAGGGTTTCCTGCCTGAGCAGGGGGTTGGACTCAATGACCTCCAAGGTCCCTTCCAACTTTTTTATTATTATTATTATTATTATTATTATTATTATTATTATTATTATTATTATTATTATTATTATTATTATTATTATTATTATTATTATTATTATTATTATTATTATTATTATTATTGATGCACAAGAGTGCCCAAGACTGTATATTTTAACAATTAATTAATGATTACAAGCTACCCAGCATCATTAGGAGTTGGATGGCATATAAATTTAGTAGATGATGATGATGATGATGTGTTTAGAATCAAGGAATTTTGCTCCAGTTGCGTGAAGTTTTACCTGAACAGTTTTGTTCTACCAGGATGTAATCTACACACTACATGTATGTGTATATATTTCAATATGTATTCAAGTTTTAGATTAATAGTGCAAAAAAGAAAAGAGAAAAATCAATAGCATTATAATAAAAATTAAAATCATTAAAACCGTGACAAGGTTTTTTTCTTTTCCCTATGCAAGTTTTTCTGTGGAATCTCTCTCATTCCTTTACTCTCATATTCTCTTTCTCTCTCAATTAATATATGTCTCTTTCACCTGCTTTTGCCTCCTTTGGGTTTACGTTGGTGCTGGATAATTATTTAAATGTGTGTTTGCTGTCATAGCCTTAGGAGTTCTATGTATTTCCAGGCACATCCTGGGAGATGCCAAGCAGATGGCAAGGGCTCAAGTGTCCTAATGTATATATTACAATGGAAATTGCTGAGACTAAAACTTGCAGCAATCAGAATTTTAGTATTTTCTTTATGTTTGCCTTTCTCTAGATGCGTATATGCATGTGTGGCATCAAACGTGAAAAATGCAGTTGGAATGATCAAACCACTACCACTTAATCCCAATATGATGACCCTGCTTAGAAAAATAATTTCTTTATTTGGTAAAATTGCTAGAGCTTTTATTTAGTTCATGATTCAAATTAAAACTAATGATGTTCAGTCTCCACAAACTTTGCTTTTCCCAGAGCTAAACTATACAAAAAAAAAAAAAAAACCTTGCTACTATAGTAGAGAAAAGTCTGGGTAATAAATCAGGTTTCTGTATTATGGCCCAGGCTCCTGGATATTCCAGGATAATAATAATGGATAATGCTTCTAGACAGATGCCAATTGAGGACCAAAGCCAAACAGAACAAATTAAAAAGGATTCAGAACAGGAGAGCAATAAGGCCACTTACTGGTCTGGAAATTGAGTTTTTAAGTAACTAAGAAGATGGTTTGTTTAGCCTTATGAAAGATGACTGGCGTGGGGTGAAGATATAATAGTATTTTGAAGTACCGGAATATATGAAGAAGGCCAAGACTTGTTCTTTATGTTCCTTAAAAGAAGGCAGATTCCACTTTGAGGATTAGGAAAAAAATTATCTAATAGTAGGAATAGTAAAAACCAATTTTAAAAAAGGTAATTAGCGTAGATAATCCAAGTAGATCAATAGTGTCTCTATACATCTATATGTGAGTAAATTGAACCAAGTTGATAAGTTTTGTTATCATGTACTGTGTAGGATTTTCACCATAACTTGATTTTTGTATATTCACAAGTTGAATTAAAACATAAGAGATTTTCTCTCCTTCACTCATAACTCAAAATCCATGACTGAAACAGCTGTTGCAAACTTGGAAAGTCCCAGGGAACCAGGAAAAAAAGGTAAGCATGGGATATGGATTGATTGTTCATTTCTACAGTGTTGCTGGCTTTTCGAAAAATTGTATTTCCATGATGAAAATTGAGAGGTCTCTTTTTCACATTGCTTTCTCTCTGCTGGCCACTGTTGTGGCTGCAGTGTTGACTTCATACTTCATGGAAGCCTATACTGGAAGAAGGCTATCCATTTTCTATACTTACTATAGTTTGTCATGTTCAGAGCATCACAAAATAAGCCACACTATTCCAGTAAGCAGAGTTAAACTTAAAAGAACTTTAAAAATAAAAATTTGAGGGAAAGTTTATTTTCAGGCCAGTCCAATGTTTGCTGAGAGAATATGCCCAGGATTGTATATAATAGAAATAGATAGATGCACTGGGAATATCTGTCTCTGCCTTCTTAATCAGTAACATCCAATTCAGTTACTTTATTATCTGATGGACTGTTGTGGATAGCAATCAACTTTAAATAACTTATTCAGTCTTCACTGTCATACAGCATGGGTGTTGTGAATGCAGTGCTGTCCATTTCTTAATATTGCTTGCTACACATATCTACTTCTTTGCCCAGGAGAAATAAATGGTTTTTTTGGATTATAAATATTTATTTTCTATTGCCATTCATAAAACAAATTAAATAAAATTCATATAAAATCAAGCCAACCAATAATGCTATTATAACAGCAAAATGATAGCTACTCTATTTCTTTTACCCATTTTATTTTTTGTAGAACATAGCGCACCCAAGTACATTTTAATTCATCACGGATTTATGGTCCTATTTCCCAGTGGATATCCTTGAGATTTTGTGGCATTTCACACCATATCCTTGCCATTTACACAATTCATCAAGAAAGCGGTAGCAAAATAGCCTTTAGATGTGTGATTCACAAGATTATTGCTGTTTATACAATGTATCTTTCTATCTATATCCGATTAGCTGATTTTCTTGAACACACATCAGGGAAATTGTGTGATCATAATACTGAGTGGAGGATAAACCTGAACAGAACTGGTGAAGGTTACTAAACAATATATTAGAATGCTGGAAATATAATCAATCTCTCACAAAGACAAAAGATGAAAGAAGAAGCAGAATAGAGAAAGGAAGAAGGAAACCAATAGGAGGAATATATTTATGCTTAAAGAATGATTCCCTACACATGTTTATATTTGCCTAAATATGAAGCATGAGAAAATCACCCGTTTCAGCAAAAACTCTGGAAAAAAGCTAGTTTGGAAATATTCAGTTCAAAGCCCAGAATGCAATGTGGAAAACCAGCTCGGTTGGTCCTTAGAGTAGCATGAAAAACAAACTCTTTCCCAGCTTAATGAAATGAAATGCACAGCAAAACTCAGTGATTTTGAGTTAAAGAAACATGCTAAATTCCATAGATATCAGTACAGTTGCTACTGTATTGCATTACTCATTTTTTTAAAAAGAAACTGTTAATTTCATCTTCATTTTTTAATGCAGAATGTGTAAATGTTTATGGTGATAAGAGCCTGCTGAAAACGTAGTCTTTGCAAGAGGTAAGAAAGATTGGGCTAGAAGGCAGATTTTTCTTTGGTTGCTCCAAACTGGAATATACACTCCTCAGAAAGATGGGCTTAATTCTTTCACTCAGTGCCTTCCAGATGATTTATACTAAATGTTTTTTTATAACATACTCAGAGTCAATTTTAAGGTAACAGTATAGAATAATAAGTGAGTGAGTGAGTGAGTGAACAAACAAACTATACCTGTTATGGAACTAATTTTCATACAGATACACTGGATGCTGGTTAGGAAAAAAGCCCATTCATGAAAGGAGTGGAATTTATTGTCAAGTACTGGTCAAAAATCCTCTGTGGAGGGCTGCTTCCCTGATTCTTTATCATAGAATCATGAGGTTACTAGGTCAGATCATTCAGGAAGGGATTCTAAAACAATGAAATGGAATAATGGTTAAAGCTGAGCTTTTCAACCAGTGGTACGGGTACCACCTGTGGTACATTGGCACTTGGCAGGTGGTACGTGACCATTCTAGAAAAATGGTAGCGGGGGAAGGGAATGAGCTGAACTGGTGGCAGCACCACACAAGCCTGAGTGAGAGATGGGTGGAGTTGCAGGGCTGTCAGGGCTGGGGAGAAACAGACTCAGGCTCAACCCTTCCAAGACCGAGTGGCTGCGGCCACAAGTAGGGGAAAAAAAAATGCTAAATTGAAACAATTTTTAAAGGGGTGTTTTAAAA
>NW_015387753.1:135202-169309 GCF_001527695.2 Protobothrops mucrosquamatus | reverse complement strand
TACTTTCCGCCGCGCCCTCAAGACATGGCTTTTCCAGCAAGCGGGCCTGACCTAGGGAGGATTTTAGGTAGGGATTTTAGGTAGGGACGTTTTTAAAAAGTAATTTTAATGGGAACACAGCAATCAATATTTGGCTTTTAATTAGGTTTTAGTGGGGTTATTTTGTGTATTTTTGTATGATTTTTTTTTTTTTTTGTATTCTGTATATTGTATTTGTGTTTTTAATATGCTGTGAACCGCCATGAGTCCTACGGGAGAAGGGCGGTATACAAATTAAATTAACCTAAAATTAACCTAACTAACTCAGTGGAAGCGCCAGGATCAGTGCCGCTTTCCAGCTGATTGGTGCTTCTTCGGGGCTGTCAGGGCTCAGTGGAAGCACCAGGATCAGCGCCAAGCTCCAGCTGGAGCTCGGCGCTGATGATGAGCCCTGAAGAAGCACCAATCAGCTGGAAAGCAGCACTGATCCTGGTGCTTCTTCTGAGCCCAGAAGAAGTGCCGATCAGCTGGAATGTTGCAGCATCTCCAGGGTCTTGTGATTTACATTCAGATGCTTGGCAACTGATTCATATTTATGATGGTCACAGTGTCCCAGAGTCATGTGAAGTGACCAAAACCTGCTGCAATTACCCAGCAGACGGGGGGGGGGAATAAAAACCAAATACCCCCCACCCCACCCCCGCTGCCAATCCTCAACAGAAATGCTCACAACAATGAAAACCTCAGACAGGAGAAAGAGCGCCACCGGGCGGGCAGGCAGGTGTCTTGCTCGGCTGTGGCTTGGGGGGCACTTTTTTCAGTGCCATTATAACTTCAAACAGCCACTAAGCGAACTGTTGTAAGTTGAGGGCTACATGTACTTTATCACTTTTTTTTTTTTGGGGTCATCAAGTTTTTGACACCTTGCTAGGCGACTGATGGTACTCGTATATTGTCATATCCTAAAAGTGGTACAATGGGTGAAAAGGTTGAAAAGCCCTGGGTTAAAGGATCTTCCTCAGTGTGCAAGATACTATAGCAGAGATATTGATAAAAATTGTCCTGGTAATCTGCAGGTGGGGGACACCTGCAGATTACCATTTCAATACTTCACTTTCCAGTCTTCCAACCATGGCATTTTTCCTAAATGATTCTAGAAGATTTTTTTGTCACTGTTGTTCTTCTGAAAGATCTTGCCTTTCCTCCAAGGGTTTGGATAAATTTCCTCAGATCTCATTTTTTTCCCCACCACCGGCTGAGAGAGAAAATGACAGAAATTCATTCATTGAATTTCTCTAATGATGGGTGAGATTCTTCAGAACGAGAAAGCTACATAAACAGTTCCCACATTAATAAGCCAGTTATCACAGGTAATAACTCAAATTCAGAGGGAGGTAGATTATGAGACAAGTAGCAGCCCAGTATGGTCTAATGGCATTTATACAGTAGCTGCCATTAATATAAATTGCAAAGCTCTCAGAATCTCTTTGGATGGAAGCATATTATATTATAAAATGGATTGATCCATATCAAATTGCAGATGGAAGAATGCTTTCCCAATTGGAAAATTACCTTTTCATAGAAAATTAGATCTTAAGGACAAATCTCTTTGACTTTCAGCTTTCTAAATGTGTGTACATACATACATAAATACATATACAGAGATAGCATATTAAGTGATGCAATTACTGTATATACATCTGGAAGTGGTATGGGCTAACTCTCCTGTTTTTCCTCATCTACCCTTTTGGGGTTTTTTCCCCTTTCTCACTCACTTCAATACAATAAATAAATTTAAAATAAATTTGGGGCTTCTATAGTATCATGTATTGCTGCAATTAAAGAAGACAGAAAAAATACATGGAAGAAGATTTGATAAACAAAACATCTTCAAAATACTTGGCCAAATTGCCAAAAGTAGTCTTGTTACTACTTTTTTAAAGAAAAAAAGTCTAAATTAGATGATCAGCAACATACATCATCAAATCAGGTACAGATTTATCATTTAACTATGCATCCTCAACTTACATAAAGTCAAGTTAACAGTCCTCTGAATTTTAACCAGAGTTATGGTAACAAAACATTTTTCTATCATGATATTTTCCAAATCAGGAGGATGGAGTCCTTAAGCATAGAATTAGCCTCAAGTGCTTGCACACCTGCAAGAGAACTAAATTGACCCCCTTTAGCCTCCATAGACCCTTATCCAGCTGTTTCCAGGCTGAGGCTGGCAGTTTGTGGAGATCCCTGTATAATAGGCACAATATAATAAAGTAGCAAGCTTGAATTCTACACATGTGAGCCTCGTTGCCTATGCCTGACATAACGCTAAATATTTCAGTATTTCATATATTTGTTTAGTTGATAGATGCATTTTCTGCTTCTTGTTCAAGAGTTCAAGTTAGGATATATGATACTGATTGCAGGGCCACCATGCAGGGCTCACATAAATAATTTGGAGGTCCAAAACAAATACAATTCCCTGACTCTCAATCAATTCTAGATTACAATAAATTGATTCCTTCATAATGAAATGGAGGAGAACCAGGAAATAGACACACAGTATGTATTAGAGGAAATAATCTTTTACACTTATGGAATGATCTGGTAACAGAAAACACCATTCATCACACAGTGCATTTAGGTTAGTAGGAGAACAGTCTTGTCAGTTTGATCTACCTCTTAGTTGTATGAAATGGCATGACCCAGTAAATAGATCATCCTGCTCAAAAATTCTGCTAGCCTTATCTACACATTAGACAGTTTGCTCTGGTGGCACCAGGATTGAAAGCAGGATTTTAGGAAAGCTATGTGAGAAAAGCTATATTCCTAGGCATTCCTCTGATCTTCAGTGGATGGGGTAGGGATTCTGATACCATGGTTTTCCATTACTCCCTTCCCATGGACCATCAAGCTCCCTAATCTAGACATCTTAAATCTCAGGAAGAATATCTGGTAATGAATGATTTGGTTTAAACAACACAACCATGCATAGGATTGCAGGCAACAACATTTTATCTTTTTACTTAGCACTGAATTTCATTCTGGGCTGGGAACTATTTTACTGCTTAGCATAAATATTTTCTTACTTAGTGATAAAAAGTATGGAACAAAAAGAAAAGAAAACAAAGCTTGCTCCTGAAAAATATATAAAAAAACAGAGATTTATTTTTTTTTAAAAAATGCAGTGTGCCTTATTCACCTTGAGAGACGGGCAAGCATAACTTAACTATTAAAAAAAGAGCACTACTATAGAAAGTTAGAGCCTGGCAGCTCCATTATTACTGCTGTTTACCATTTATATAGATCTTTTTAGCTGTGCAAAGTGTGTTGCAAACCTTATCTAATACAATCCCTCAACAACCTTGCGAAGGAGCAATTTCCAGAGGAGTAGCTGAATGTGGCAGAAAAACAAGGAAAGGATTTGTGGCATCTTAAAGGCTGAACCAGATAATCATGGCATCTGATTTTGTGGGCAACAGGAACATCACACTCATTGATAGTGAAAGCTGAACAAAATTAGAAGAGCACCAGCAAGCTTACCTCTTTGGTATATACTCCCCATAAATCATCAGGGCAACTCTTTCGATCTCAAAGCAGCTTGTATCCAGTGTGTATGGTCTTGTGAGGATTAATTGATTAATTTACAAATTTTTAAACACCAGTGCCATCATAAAATTCTGGGTAGTATTAGAATCAATGCATAAAAGTAATCTTCCCCAAATCCACCTTTCATCCTATCAATAAAACAACCCTCCAAGACTAGAGAGCAAGTTTGATATAATAAGAGAGGGTTGGCAAGAGACGGTGAGTTCTAGTTCCATATTACACACAAAGCCACCTGGATGAGCTTGGGCCAGGTGTCTCTTCTGCTCCACTTCTAATAAAAAGCAAAGTCTAGAGCAGATACTTTTTATTTTATTTATTGATTGATTGATTGAACAGTAGGGCAAGTAGATGCATACAGTATAAGTGGGGAGCAAACTCCACCTTTGCTCATACTTACTCACACCATGATGGTAATGAAATATCTGCAAGCAAGCAACTCAGTACAAAGAGCACTCCACAGTTAAGAAAAGACCCAAGGGTGGATGGAGATAAGAAAAAAAAGTGGTAGACAGATTTACAAACTGTAAAAATTAGGTAAGAATTTATGTGATTGACAGGACAAACAGTATCATTCTGGATAAGACAGTTCCTAACGTAACTTGAAATATTGACAACCTTACAGTTGTAGTCAAGGAAATTAATTAGCTTTGGCACAATACAGATAGTTCTCAAGATACAACAGATCACTTAAAGAACATTCAAAATTACAACAGGCACCCAAAAATTACATACGACCTTGTTTCAAAGTTACAACAGTTGTAGCAACCCTGCAGTCGTTTGCCTGTACAACAATCCACAGGGATGTTGCAGCACCCCCTGCCTCTCCCTCCCATCTCACCTTGCAGGACTCTGCAATACTTAGCCCTGTTCTCCACATACCCACCACTCATTTCATTTCTCTTTTGGAGCTCTTCAGACCTCATTCTGGTGAAGGAAGGTAGGCTGCGTATCTCTGGACTGTGGGGAGATGACCCAAGGGCTGCCACCATTTTGTCCTACCTCTTACGGGCTGGACCAAAATGGTGGCTGCCATATAAACTGCTTCATTTTCTGCCTTAACAAGGCCTGCACAATGGTGCAAAAGCTTTTGAACACTGCAGAAAGCTTCTACCGTTCTGTGCAGACCCCATTAAGGCAGCGTACGTTGGATATGTTTGCCACCTTGAGTTATTTGTTAAAATAATAAAGGCAAGATACAAACAAATAAACAAATAAATCTTCCAGGCAATGTTTAGAATTAAAGAAAACTTTTTTTTTAAAAAAAAAATATGGTTTAAAAATATATATATATATATATGGCTATCTGTTTAGATGACTCTGTGTGGCAAGCAACCAGATAAAACCATGAACAAAATAATGTAACAGCAATTAAAGCATATTGTGTCCAAGCAGCCTATGTATTCATAACAAACAATTCATCACCCTTTAAAAATGGCTCACCTAAACTCCTGGCTTCCTGTTCTGATAGTATAAAATTTAAATTTAAATTATGCTCAGAGAATTCCTATTGAAGTTACTGGCAATTCTGTTAGACAGGATTAATTTGTCTCACTGCTTTCAATGGGTCAATTCTGAGCATGATTAAGTTTAAATCCAACTGCACATTTCTTTTTTAGTTCTAGCAAAACCTTATCATAACAATGGGGCTTTGAGGAATAGATGGAGGATTTAAAAGATTAAACATAATCCATTTGAAATTCTATAAAGTCTATACAGATAGGTAAAGGAGATAGTAGAATCCTAAAGAGATAAAATTAACTGTATTGTTTTGGCTTGGGGGTGGAATAGTCAATTATTAATTGGCTGCATCTCAGGTAATACAAAACAAAACAAAAAAAATCTCAATATGACCTAGATGAGATGCCTTGTCCCATTCAAGAACTTGAACCAGCAAATATATTTGGCTCTCATTGTTTTGGTATCTAAAATATACAAGTGGAATTTGATGTTATCTCTGTAAAACATTATTGTAAGAATGATTTGCCGTGTTATAATACCCTTTTATTCTAGATAAATGTATATTTGGTTGAGGGACTTATACTCTACCTGTGTAATGCAGAGGTATTTGGATAGGATATAATTTTATATATAATCTTATCCATTAAACTGGACAAACAATTCCTGCCAGTAATGAGAGAGTTCTCTTTGGGAGGAATTATGCTTGCCAACTGTATTCCAGCCCTCTTATCACTTCTGAAAAGCAAGTGTTCAGCGGCAGCAAAGCTATGACATTATTTTTATTTTTTTATAAACTTTTGTTATAATTATAACATAAAAACTAACAAGAACTAATATTTAGAATGGAAAAAGAAGAATAATGAAAGAAAGAGAAAACAACAAACAAAGGTACAAACATCAAAGAAAAGAAAAAATATATAAAGAAGTGATTTACAATTTTCTTTTATAGCAGATAAACAGGAAATAACCTCTTACTCTACGATTACACCTTTATTTACATTTTTCTATAATCTATTATTTTTCTTCTAATCCTCACATATCATAATATCATTTTTTTTTCTGTTTCCCTTAAAAGTCAATAAGGGGAAGGCTATGGCATTTTAGAAAAGCCAGTGAAAAGATAAGGACTTATTTTTGGATACAGTTTTTGAAAGTTAGTCATTTTAATTTGGAATGGGATCCTTTTTTTTTTTTACTTTGATTCAATCACCTTTCCTACAGGATTGGGAAGCTGCTATGCTATCCTCCCCCCCCCCCCCGTTATCTCTGCCCAACAGAAGTTAGGGGGATTATATCCAATTGTGCTATTCTAGATAAATAGAACTACAACCAAATCTCTGCATTTTACATTTTTAACCAATTTCCCATCATATTTTTTAAGTCAGAATGAGGGTACTGTGAAGTCATCATATTAGAAATATCACAATGATCTCAGGGATACACTTTGCTACAGTAAATATGCCATTCTTACATAGTGCTGATTGATATGTAGCCATAAAATGTCTTTCATATAGATGACAATCTTGACATTCTGGCAAATTATAGATAGGAAAGGAAAAATGGCCTATCAGTATATGTCTTTAGGAGGTTTCAGACTCAAATGGTCTCCCCGCACATGGTGTCTAGATATTTCCATACTGTTCACATTAAAATATAGCCTACTAATATATTGGGGGTCTTTGGGGGCAATTAGATTAGCTGAATACTGGTGAAAGTATTATTTGTGAGAACTGAAACCTTAACAGGACTAGCTCAAGGCTTGAGCGCATCCAGTATCTGAGTACTTGAGAAGTTGAGAAATTACAATAAATGCAAGAATGACTACTAATAGTTGCATCCTAGATAATATCCTATTTGGAATATACTGGGAAAAATGATTCTTCAAGGAAATTCCTGATCAGTCTTGTTGAAAAATAAAGGAAGCAATCCGAGACCAGCTATCCTTATTTTTATCCTAATCAATAGAGAAAACTTAGTAGACAAAATGGGAACTAGTAAACTTAGTTTAAGATTAGAATTCTAATCTGAGTAGGATTCATATTTTATAACACTTTGTTTTTCTATTTGTTTTGTAACCTGTAAGCTGCCCAGAGCCACCTTATGGAGGAGATCAGTGGCCAAATAAATAAATAATAAGTATGATTCAGTGGCAGAAGCTAATGGAAAAACTTTCTCAAGAGTGACAGATGTGCCTTAAAAAGATATTACTAATAGCCCCATCAGAAAATGCAACTAAAGTTTTTTTTTCATGATAACAGAAGAGGAAGCCAATACAGTTATAGAAAAATCTAAAAGTACAACCACCACAAAATACATGTACTGGTGGTGAAAAGATGGACAGTTTAGCAAATAAGAGTATATATAGGTAGCTAGGTTTGTAGAGATTTTGTTCAGAAAACTAAAATGTAAAATGTACTGGGGTTAGCAAAAGTTGTTACCACTAACAATAAGAGTTTCTTCTAATATGCTCAAAATAAAAAGAAAAACAAGAACAATATTTATCAATATTTCATCTGCTCAGTAAACTTGACAAACAGGTAACAAGTTCACCCCAAAAAGTCAGTAATAGTTAATTCATATTTTGGCCCATTCTTCTGTGGAAAAAGGGTTACATTCCATTGTATAACCATGAAGAACAGTTTGTATGAGCAAGATTTCAGTCTAAGCTTGTTACGTAGCGCACAAGCACCATCTTTTAATTAAACAAAATTTAAAAACAATGTAAACTAAAACACATCTGAACTTCAGAAATGGTGACCATGCATGCTTCAGGGAAAAAGGTTGAGTTTTATTGACAGAATGAAAATATGTAAAAGCTTTCATGAAGCACTCAGTGGTGGAGGTGTAACAGACAGTGAGAATTATGTACTCATTGAGCAAATATTTTTTTCAATGAGAAAAAAACAAGAGTGTTTAAAGTGACATTTATTTTAAAAAGCACACCCTTTTTAAATGAAGAAAGGGTTAAGAATATGGTCAGCGTATATAAGTTTAATAAATAAATAAATATGCATTGAATGCTTGTACATTTTAAAAAAGAGTTGGGATTCACTCACCCAGGGCACTCACCCTTTGGAAGCCACTGACAGATCCCACTGATTAAATATAATAAAAGTGTGAAGAACAACCACAGTCTGAACATGAAAGAAAGTATGTACATCACTCAGTAGAACAGTGAATAGGAAATACCAATGAAAGAGAAAATAAACATCATTGGGAAAAGAGCTGTGGGGAATAACTTTAAAACAAGAGCAGCAAGATGCAAGGAAAAATCCATGGATAGAATGATGAAACACGATACATAATACTGATTCTAGAAAGTAAGTTCAATACACTCAGTCTTTCATACACATGTACATGTGTAAAAGAGGGAGAGAGAGAAATAAAAAGAGAAGGGGAAAAAAGAAAGAAGAGGTGCATTAGTTTTACACTGTGGAGTCAAGAGTTCAGTGAAAGAAGAGAGGAAAGGAAAAAAGAGGATTGACAATCTACATGTAATTTATAGCTATGGGCAAAGAAGCAAAACCAGTCTGTATGTAAACATCACTTAGAGAGAGGGAAGGGTAAGAAGTATGATTGGACTCTTCCATATACTTAGTAGATGAGGAATAAGATGATAAGATAAGATAAGATAAGATAAGATAAGATAAGATAAGATAAGATAAGATAAGATAAGATAAGATAAGATAAGATAAGATAAGATAAGATAAGATAACCTTTATTGTCATTTTTTTACTGTGGGCACAACGGCACACATCAAAAATGAAATTTAGTTGCCCGCTCTCAAAGTGAAACACATACATGACACACACCTAAACATACTATGTACAACATATGTATAAACCCACACCCCTACATATACAATAATGGTACATCCAACTTCCGGAAAACAGAAGGAGGAAGGAAAGAAGGGAAACAAACTTCATCAATAGCTGTTCACCAGAGTTTTTGGATGGATCAGCTCAGCACGCAACTTGGCTTCCTGAACTCACAGTCTTCTTGAAGCTGGGAACTCTGTCCAGTTCAAATAGTTGGCACTGATGTAATTTATCCAGATGATCAAACATCACTGTGCTTCTTCCAGACTTTGAAATCCAACTCAGCAGAGACTGCTCCTCCAAGGTAGCAACTCACATAGCATTTGAACTCTGACTCATGTTATTATTAGGGTTATAAAAATGAAAATGGGTTCTTGTATTGTTTCCAAGTTCTCCTTTTAGTCCCAATGATTTTTATGTCTCTAAACGAGGGGAAAGTCCTGCTGCAGCAATTCTTTGCAATTGTAACTTCAGGCTAATCTTTAGAGCAGTGCTGGCATAAAATTGGCATAGGATAGTGATGAATCAGACACTTTGTTATTGGCTCACTATCCTAAATGGTTATGTAGTGTTGTGATGGACTGTTAAACATCTGATTACTTTCCTCTAGTTTAGACAGCAGTGCTAAACAGTGTTTTATTGCCTTTTGCCAAGTTTGAAAGTCGTAACATTTACTTGAAAAACAGTCACTGACTGACCATAGTTTGAATGAGCACCCTCATTTATAAATTAGAAACTTTGGATGGACGCTACCTTGAATTAACATTTTACGGTGCAGAACATATTATTTGCTTAGTGTTTGTCATATTTCTTTCATAATATCTAAACAAAATATTGTTTATAGGGCTTAGAGCTCAGAGGGATTTTCCCCACTTTCCTTTCCCACTTCTTAGCTGCAGATAAGAATAGTATAGGGAACATTTTGTCACTTTCCATTTGAAGTATGTGCAGATTTATTCTCAACTTCTTCCAACCCAATTTATGAAGAAATGATGAGTGATGTTACATGCCTAACTTCATGCTTGTTGTATATGCAAAGTTAGAGATACAACAGAATTCATTTGGATGCCATAGAATTCTTGGGTTGACCTGCGGTTCCTGGTTACCCTCCGCTGTAGGTAACTGATTGTTTTGAGAGAGAAGAAACAAATAACATCATCCTAAGCCTGTTCTTAGCCTGCTTGAAAGGCAACATGGACCTGAGGTGTTTTGCTCCACATTAAAAGGTGTGTTTTTATGCCCTGATGCTGCAAGGACAATCTGGTCTGACTGCTGTGTTTCATTCTGCCTAAAAGAATTGTTTCTATTCTGTTCAGACTTCTACAACCATTTTGATCTGAGCTGTTGTGTTACTTGCCACGAAGGCCTGGATGTTTTAGATTTAGTTACATTAGAGAAATGGTGAGAGAACTAGTTCAGTGTAGTGCTTAAGGCACCAGGCTAGAAATTGGGAGTTCTAGTCCTGCCTTATGTCATGGTTCCGAAAGAAGAAGCTCTTCAAAGAACTTTGAGGCATTGTTTACCTTAAAGAATCTTTAATTTGCAACATAGCTTCAGCAGTACATAAAGAAGACAAAATCTAAATTCTCCTCCCCCAGACACACAGTAACAAGGCATAACTCACTCCTTCATTTAACAGTCATTAATCACATTCTCCAATTAGTTTGAAGTGTGAACTTTCCCTCCCATTATCTCCTCTTATTACAACTAACCTTGAAGAATACTCTACTGAGATATTGTTATGGCTAACTAGTTCCCAACCACATTCTTCCCCCCTCGCTTCCAGCAACATCTAATTTTAACTCTAAAAGTAATACACAGGTTAAATAGAAAATGTCTGCATCTTCATATATTGTCAAGCAAGAACATCCGATGTTAGCAGCATTGACACCTTAGGAACAAAACCAGTTGGGTGACTTTGGACAAGTCACTCTAGGAAGAAGGCAATGGCAAACAAGTTAAAAATATCTTGCCAAGAAAATTGCATAGACAAGTCCAGGCAGTTGCCAAGAGTCAACACTAACTTGAAGGCATAAAATATAATAAAATAGTGAAATATTGATTGTATTCTATTTAATATTTTCTAAGTAACAGAAGAACCCTGAAATGCTAGCCATTATTTGTCTTTGTTTATTTTTAATCAGGTGAAATTGATAAGTGTTCTGGCAATTTCCCCCTTGTAGACCAAGATACAAGTCTTTCCCACAGAAGGGAAAATACAGATGCAGTTGGGGGCATCTGTATTTGGCAGCCATATTCTCAACACTGTCCTCACAAAATCCAGACAAAGATTTCTTAAGTTAGCTTCCATTCTAGCCAATTCACACACAAGAGACAAGTAGCTGAAAGCCCTAGTTACACCTTCCAAACTGCTGTATAGAATGTAATGCATCACAATTTAGATTCTGAGTTTAGCCAATATTTCTCAGATTATAATACCATCTGGGAAATCTCTGAGCCCAAGCATCTCATTGGTCATTGGAAATTATGAAAACTGAGTTCCATCTACATTTCATCATTTCTGAATAATGGAGTTTCAGAGATGTACTTGTTGAAATAATTAGTTAGGATGGTTATACTTATGTTGGATAATTATCTCTTCTTTCACCTCTTCTTTTAATTCTTTTGCAAGCCAATATTGACTAGGATGCTTATCAATTCCACTGCAGTCTGAGAACACAATCCCATTATGATCCAGATCACTGAAAATATTGAAAACAGTTATTTTTTATGAGATGTGAGACCTATAGTAAATTTTTCAGCACATTCAACAACCTCCAAGAAAACATAGAAGGAAATCAATGTACATTTTTAACTGTAAATCTGTTATTAGAATTTGCACAAGGCATTATGTTAATCTCACAAACTGGGAGTGTATGGTAGAGGTAATCCCTTATGGTTTCTGCATAAAAAAGTAGTAAGGAGCTGAAAACAATTGGCTATTTCCAGTTACAATCACAATGGAATACATGTATTTATTTTCATACTTAATGACTATGTGAATTATTTTAAAAAGCGTCAACTGTCATAAGCTGATCAGAGTTGCTTCTTATTTTTGCCTACCTGTTTACAAGAATGTTGCTAAACTGAGCACATTCTCTTTGGAAGAGCCAGATAATGGCTTCAGGAATTCTGGGCAAGGATGGGGGGAACAGTTTGACCTCCATTGCTTCCTTCCTTGCAAGGACTCCAGGCTCACCACTCCTTTCATTCCTCCTGCCACTCTAGCTGGAGATTCCACCACATCAACACTGTATCAGTATTATAAGGGCTACAAATATTTTAAAGTGATTACTGATGGTTTCATATGCTTGTATATTCACTTTTATGGGTTTCATTTTAACTGATGTGAGTTGCCCGGAAACACTTAAGCAACTCAACTCAACTCAACTCAAATCAAATCAAATCAATCTGTGCTCCATGTGGATAGGTGAAAAAGAAGAAGTTATAAACTAATCCCAGTGGCATTTAAGGATTAGGCACTTACATTTTGGAATTTATAATCCATGAAAGGGCATTCTCTGATTGCCTCTCGAGGTGATAAGCCACTTTTTACTATCTTCCACATAGTGCGTGTCCTGCAGCACAAAGATAAACCCAGAGGGGAACAGAAGCTCGGAGGTATTAAAAAAGGGACAGTTGAGAACTAGTTAGATGACAGCTGCTAATCAGAGAAGGGGATGCTCTGCATGACAGCTCTCAAATGACAAAAAATAGAGGCAATTCAGAAAAGAAAGAAATGAAATTGAAAAAAATATATAATTCCAATTAACACCCCCCCCCCAAAAAAAATAAAGTGACAGAAAGCAAGCATGTCAAATATTAGAAGAAAGTCCAAAGAGAGAAAAAGGACCAAGTAGTGATCTGTAGAAAAGAGGTATCTGTTGGAAAAGAGGTTTTAGTTAAAGTGGGATTGGGAAAGCTGTAATCAGTAATGCAGCAGGCTCTACAGTCTCTGGGGTTCTGTGGAAAGACAAGAAGGGTGGAAGGAAATCCTTTTTCTCCCTCATTTTCACCACCCTTTTGGTATGCAGAGGCCATTAAGTATGGTGATGGCTGTTCATCCAAGGAAAAGTGGGATTTCTATGGATTTCTAAGGGACTGCAAAAAGAAGTAGAAAGCTGGCACAAATGGAATACTTTGAATAGAATATTGAATATTGAATAGAATAGAGATGGAAGGGATCTTGGAGATCTTCTAGTCCAGCCCCCTACTCAAGCAGGAGAACCTATACCATCTCAAATAAGTGACTGTCTAGCCTAGGGGTGTCAAACTTGCAATGTCACGTGACATGTTGTGACGTATTGCGACTTTCTTTCCATTGCTGGCAATGGGATGGGAGCTGTTTTGGCATGATGCATTCGGCCCGTGGGCAGGCAATTTGACAGCCCTGGTCTAGCCTGTTCTTAAAAATCTCCAGTGATGGAGTGCCCACAATTTCTGGAGGCAAGCTGTTCTATTGGTTAATTGTCCTCACTGTCAGGAAGTTTCTCCTTAATTCCAGGTTGCTTCTCTCTTTGATCAGTTTCCAACCATTGTTTCTTGTCCTGCCCTCTGGTGCTTTGGAGAATAATGTGACTCCCTCTTCTTGGTGGCAGCTCCTCAAATACCGGAATACTGCTATCATGTCTCCCCTATTTCTTCTTTTCTTTAGACTAGCCAAACCCAGGTCCTGCAGCCATTCTTTGTTTGTTTTAGTCTACAGGCCTTTGATCATCTTAATTGCTCTTCTCTGAATTTTTTCCAGACTCTCAATATCTTTTTTGTGATATGGTGACCAAAATTGGCTGCAGTATTCCAGGTGTGGTCTTACTAGAGTTTTACTAGTAAGACCATACGTGATCTTACTAGTAAAAACCTAGTAAGTACTAGTAATACTTCATGTGATCATGATTCTATGCCTCTGTTTATACAACCCAGTATTGTATTAGCTTTTCTGATTGCTGCTGCACACTTGAATTAATACTTGAATTAATCTAGAAGACAATTCCCATAGGGACCCTTTGCCATTGGGAAAGGAGTGAAAACTGAAAGAGACAGTAGAACAGTGCTGGGTCAACATACAAAGAGTAACTGCTGTCCAATCACCTCACAGGCAGTTGATTGCAGGAAAAAAACTGGAAGAAGCCAGACAGGTCATTCAAGAGAATAGGGGGGGGGGGAAGAGAAGAGAGAGGACAGGCAGTAAAAGTGATAAAAAGATAGAGTTGAATTATAAAACAGTACAATATTTTTTTTTAAAAAAAGTGTTAAGTTAATCAGGGAACAGTGAGAACAGGCTGTTTGGATAGAGAAAGATGTTAAGTTGAGAGAGTTTCAAGGTTAAAAACAGAAGTCTAACTAAAAGGAACTGAGTTAAAATAGAAAAAGACAAATCCTTACGACTCTAAAGAGATAAGGTTTAAAATTGACCCAGATTATTTTGTACATATTTTTATAATAAAACACTTTTGAAATAGAAGACTGATCTCTGCCTGGTTGCCATCATTTCTCATAAAAAGGATAATATAATACATTCCCACAGCTATATTGCTGAATAATAATAATAATAATAATAATAATAATAATAATAATAATAATAATAATAATAATAATAATAATAATAATAATAATAATAATAATAATAATAATAATAAAGTTGGAAGGGACCTTGGAGGTCATCGAGTCCAACCCCCTGCTCAGGCAGGAAACCCTACACCATTTCGGACAGATGACTGCCAAGTCCCTTCTTCAAAACTTCCAGTGTTGGAGCATTCACCGCTTCTGGATTGTATAATTTATGACTGGTACCTTGAATTCCAAAAACTAGTTTGTGTAGGAATAGATACGCTGTTATTTTGACATAATCTCTTTTGTGTTATTTTTCAATCAATTAGATTTTTAAACAAGGGAAAACAATCACGTAGTTAAGTGCAAGAGATTAAAAACACCACACACAAATACATTTATCTATATATTCTTAAACAATTTTCCCCAAGAAATCCCTGATTTTAATAATCCTAATAAAAGACTAATAATTTTAAAAATAACTCAATAATTTCTGGTTCACTCTCACAGAACTGAAAATAATCCTAGTTTGTAACAGAATTCACATAGATATACCAAGCATCCCTTAAATTATAACTTTTCATTGAAAATAGTCTAATGAAATGAGTTTATATCCCATCTGAATGTACAACTCTGAGAAAAAGTAAGAAAAAGGAAATAGGCAAATTAAAGCAGAATTGGCACTTTATAATAGAGATGTTTGTAAAAACTGTTGTATTAATTATTTCATTTTTTTCATAAACAATTTCTTGTTTATAATTTAAAAAATAACATTTAAAAAAATGTGGGAGAAAATATAATTACAGATTCAACTATCTAGATAAAAAGGTTGTGCACATCTAAATTTGCAATGTATAAAATAGACATTTAATTAATATCTGATTCTCATATATTTAATTATAAACCTGTTCCAGTAAATTTTGCCTCCTTGTTTAATTAAAAAAAATGGAAGAAAGGTTTTACTTCTGTAATTCAATGACTTTACTTCTGTAATTCAATGACTATGAACTTGGGCCATTTTCCTTAATACATATACAAAGTGATAGAGATGGATGGATAAATGGATGATAGATAGACAGACAGACAGACAGACAGATAGACAGAGAAGGGGAAGGAAAGGGATAACAAATCATTATATAGAGGTATATACTCAGAATTTATGCTATTAGGTCTATTATGCTATTAGGTCTATTATGCTCTACAAAATAGGTGAATATCTGATAGTCTTTTTCCTCATATGCAGCAGATTCTTTTTTTCATCCTTGCTAGAGATTCCTCAGGTGTTTTCTTTCCAAATGCAGCTGCTAGGAATTCCATTCAAAATTTGACTGAGATTCCATGTAGCGTTTCATCAACTAGATTTTGAACAATTAGAATGGGAGCCCACTGTTGGAAGCCCACTGTTCTAGGCAGATATTTTGGATTAGGAAACTGTTTAGATTTGTATCTATAACAATAGCCTTTGAAGTTATGGATGTCCATTTTTTTGGTTTTCCCTGCAATGTCCTGGTTTACACCTCATTTTTTCATTAACTTCTATTATTCTTGAGAAGTGCCATCCAGGTTCAAGCGTCTTAGAAATCTCATTCATTCTGTCATTCATTCATTTGTACCTAGGTATGTGCAAATTTGTTCCATGGAAATAAAATAGATTTCATAGTACTTATAATTGGCTTTTCTGTCATAATATAGACTGCCAAATACCTTTCTTGTGAGAAGAATTATAAAACAGTTATTTAATAAACACTGCAGATGCTTAGGTGTTTTCCCCCTCTTTGTTATGAATAAAAACTAGCTTACCTTTTTCATTTTTGATAAAGAAAATGTAAGATTCTCATTTTCCATAATCCTTCTTCTTTACAGATATTCTATTTTAATGTAATTGGATCATCAATTCAAAAAACACTTTGGTTTCTGAGACTCACTTTTTTTTACTAAGTATTATGCTTCACACAAGATGAAATGGTTGAGCATAATCTGCTTTCTAAATTTCCCCAAAGTATTTGATCTTTGTATTTTGTTGCTATATTTTCATCCCATTATTTATTAGGATTGGATTTTACTTTTAGTGAAATGCAATTTTGATTATTTAGAATACTGAACAAAGCAAGCTGAAATTCTCTGTATTGCATAGGACTACTGTGGCACTAGAATCTAGGTCATTATTTTGTTTTTCTTCCACCATGAATAACTAATTTCCATTTAAAAGTTTCTTTATTCTGAGGTCAACTTTATAGTAAATATGAATACAAATTCTCTAAAATGTTGTTTTGTCTCTACATTTAGTTGCAAGTTTAAAGAAACGTACAAACAATTTAATCAAACATCTTCATGAATGTTCTTTATGAATGAATTTAAAAATGGCAGCTTGGTATAAAGCAGGGCAGAAGAGATGTTTAAATAGATGCAAAACAAGCAGAGATTCAAACTTGGAAATTTATGTATCTCAAGAACAAGATCATAATTCAACATAATTCTTAAAACAGATTCAATGATAGAATAAGTATACTCATAAACATTTTTAATCCCAATAAATTTTCTACGTTCCTTCATTCCATCTTTCAGGCCAAACCAGAAATTAATAAATGCTTTAATCCACTACTTTTTTTATAGCAAATCATGATTTTCAACCTTTTAATTAAAAATTAATAGAAGTTCTGCTACAAAATAGCTCTCTTTTTGTAGGTCACAAAAATAAGCTCACTCAGGAGCTAGAGACAGATTTTAGGGTTAAATATGGGTGAATATGGGAATGAAAGTGTGTAGTTTAGAATATACATGGTGTACCACAGTCCCATATATTTACTGATCTGTCAGTGAATTGTATAGGTTTTGCCGTATGCATCTTCAAAATATTTGTTTTAAATTTATTTTAAACTGCGGTATTTTAAAGGGAAGAGAGTTACAAATGCAACAAATATTGTAAATATTTACTACTAATATTACTTATATTAACTACTAATAGTGCTTGTATTAATGTTTATATTTAGCTTGACTTTAACTAGTATTTTTCTAAGCACTTGTTCTTATACATAATATATTTAGAAGCAACTACCCCAAATTTGCATGCAATGTATGCCATTTTATATCCTATTTCCTCAAATTAAGGATTTTTTTATTTAAGGAATGCCTTCCATAAACAATGACAAATTCGTTCTTGTACATTTTGCACTGATGTATATTGCTGCTATCCACTTGAATGGATTGGTTGGGGAACAACCATTTGTCTGAAATGGTATAGGGTTTCCTGCCTGAGCAGGAGGTTGGACTAGAACACCTCCAAAGTCCCTTCCAACTCTATTATTATTATAGGGTATTTCTGGTAAAAGCAAGGCCATCAGTTCATTTCTGCCATCAGTTCTTTTCTGCAGCATCTTTTCAGTCTCAAGATGGCATCAGAAAAAAACAAGAAAGAAACAAACAAAAAACAACACAGAAAACTGTTTGTTGCCATAGATTGAAACATCAGTTTTTTCATACCTAATCTGATAGTTTTAGTAAAAAGATATCAGTGTCACATTTCTGAAATACAGAGGTGATAATAACATCACAATGGGAGTAGTCTTATATCGCCAAGGTTTTGATGACAACAAAGTATTTAAAAAGACCGTGGAAGTACAAAATTATATTGCTTCCAAACTCCCCTGATTTTCCACAATCCAAGAAATTAACCCAAAAAATAAAAACAATTGCGCAATTCATGTTGAACTGTGAAATATATGTAATGGTTATTTTGTTTGGTGAAAACGCTGATGGTATGTTTCGTAGATTTAGAGGGGAGAACAGTATGCTCTATTCTACTTCCATGGGGTTATTTGAAAGTTAGTGTTTCAAATGATGATAGATTGTACCATAATTTAATAAAGAGAAATTCCATAATATTAATTTTTAAGAATATTTAAATACTAAAATGCTAAATATTTTTTCTCCTAAGCCCAAATCCCTTAAATCTGGCATATAAAGAGAACAATAGGAAATTATAATGTAAGTTAACTGATTATAGAATAAATTGTAACATCTGAAAATATCTGATTTTCAGTTTAATAAAGGTATAGATTTTTTTTTATATGATCACAGCTATATAGCCATTTTCTCAGGAATCTTTTGAGTAGTTTAAATTGAAGAATGTAATTAAATATCATAATTTAGTTTTAACAAGCCTCTCCAAATGATGGATAAGAATTGATTAGCAGACAACAGAATATAGGAATTTAAGAGGATATTATAATATACTCAGTTATAAAATGAGAAATATTCTAAGTGAAATATGTCTACAATACAAACACACAAACAAAAGAGCACTGGCTAATTAAAATTCATGACAATTTAGGATGGCAATATATTTATTGGTAAGGAAAAGAATACTTAATGTGCTTGGAATGCAAATTAAATATATCAGTTGGCTTGGGGGATAAAACTGAATATTATTTTATTTGTTTTCAATATGGTCCTATGTTAACTCCCATTTCATTCTGTTTACTATAGTCAGAATGTCTTGGAACCGGCAATTACCATATAGGCTCCCAGACACTCTCTGGTTGCAATAACAGTTCATCTTCTTTCTCTAGTTTTTTCCACTAGAGATTTCCAGTGGAAAAATCTAAATATCGTTTTATTTTTTGGACACATGTTCTTCTTCTCTAATTTACTTTGAAAGATTGGCAGGGACTTCTTAATGAATGAATATTTATCCTTCATGTAAGCGTATTTATTTCTGTGTAGATATAGTTCATAGAAAAGTAGTAATAACCTCCAAAACTGCATATCCAGGTTTAGGAGAATTCACTGACTATCCTTAATATGTAGTGCAATGTGGGGTCCTTGCCAGTGGTGGGATTCAAATATGTGAACAACCGGTTCTCTGTGTGGATGCCGCTTCTGGAAGTCCATTCTGGGCCTGGGCAACAAAAAATTAGCTACCGGTTCTGCCGAACTGGTGCAAAGTGGCTGAATCCCACCACTGGTCCTTGCTGCACTCTCAGCTTGGTTGTTCTCTTGCAGATGTTTCATTACCCGGCTAGGTAACGTCATCAGTGCTAGAAGGGAGTGGAGTTTGCTCTCTGTTTATATAAAAGTGGCTGCATTGGTGGGAGTGTTCTTGGTAGTTCCTTGATTAGGCTGGAATTCTCTTCTAGCACTGATGATGTTACCTAGATGGGTAATGAAATGTCTGCAAGAAAGCAACCAAGCTCAGAGAGCACCAAGGACCCACAGTTCAATCCCAAGCTACAAATATTCTGTTGTATTGGTAGCATAATGTTCTTGGATAAGAATTTATTTTTGTACAATTTTAATGCACATTTTAGGCTGCAAAGATCAACATGCTTTCTGGAAAGTATGTCCCATGGAATGCAATGGCACTTGCATCTGAATAGATAAGAGGATCATACTTAAACAAAATAGAAATAAGTTTCAATGCTACAATGGAGATTCTGATTCCTGTCATTCTCAGTTGTAGGTACACTAAATGAGCTGTATGCTCAATAGATATTAAAAGGCAGAATAAGTACAGCCAACAAATCAGTACGGCAGTTATTTTATGTCTAGAAGAAAAAAGAAATAATCATTGCCAATTCAGAAGTTAAATACAAGCTGTCCTTTGAATCCCCTTGGACAAGCTTGAATATTTGAAATACCTGATAGCAAAGCAAAATGTTCTTTGAATATCTTCATCAACATTTTTGTTATTGTTCTCTGCCACTAAACACTCTTTTGAATTACCCATTCAAATGACAGCTGGTTTTCTTGCTTGGAGCAGTGCTCTTATTCTTTCTCCTCCCATCCTATCTCATCTTTTAAAAAACATCACTATTATCAGTCTCTTTTGTTATTTGTCAAAGCTATTTCTATGCTTTCATTGTCTAACCTATAAATTAAACTTGACAAAGTTTTATCGATATGTTTGAGTGAAAAAGTAATTCCAATAAGGACTACTTGATGGGAAGGATAGAAGCATCAAATGCCAGATTATCCAGGGCTGTGAAATTATATTTTCTGTCCAAGTATACTGGGTTGCAGGTGGTTTGCTCCAGGAAGCACAAACAAAGTAACAGTTCTGCGCCTGGGTGTTAGAGAGGATTGCTAAGGAGTGCAAATGTTCAAACTCTCAACAAACAGGCAGCTGGATCCCATACATCACTTTCAACTTTAAGTAGCCTAGTTTGGCCCAAGTAGCCTAGTTTGGCCTTCTAATTATGCTGATGGCATAGGCAAATGTTGGAACTGGAATATGAATTGTGTGGTTCTGTAGATAATAAGGAAGGAGATATGCAGGAACTGTTTCCTAGGCAAAAAAGTGGAGGCATTTTTAAGATCCAAAACAAGCTAACATTTGGAAGCAGTGCAGGTAGATGCCTGCCTAATTCACTGAAGAATAAGAAGGAGAAGAGCAAGAGTACAATCAGTCTTGCAAGAGTCTATTATTATAGTCAATCTAAGTCAAAGTAGTTATAGACTTTCTGTGAAGGTGTTTCCTGGCTTAGTGGGTTCCTAATATAATCAAGGAGAAAAGCAACCTCAAATTAAGGAGAAATTTCCTAACAGTGAGAACAATTAACCAGTGGAGTGGCTTACCTTCAGAAGTTGTGGGTGCTTCATTACTGGAGGCTTTTAAGAAGAGACTGGATAGCCACTTGTTTGGTTTGGTATAGGGTCTCCTGCTTGAGCAGGGTGTTGGACTAGAAGCCCTCCAAGGTCCCTTTCAGCTGTGTTATTCTGTTATTTTTTATTAACTTATCTAGTTCCATTCTCTGATTCATTTTTAATCCAATTTTAGTGCAGAGGAGGTCATCATACGACTTCAAGATATTGTTTAACTCCATCAGCTATAAGCCCTAATCAGTATGTCCAGTGATGATGGAAGATAGTTCTATAGTTCAACATCTCAAATGCCATAGATTGCCCACCCCTGGGCTTTTCTGCATCAAATTACCGTTATGCAGCTGTAATATCTCCTTATGAATACGCCCATCTTATTAACTCCAACTATCTTCTCTATTTCTATTACTCTTTAAAAAAAACAATAATACCCATAGACCTGATTACTAGATTTCTAGAGAAAATTTCAGCAATCAGTCTCTTTACTTTAATGGAAGATGGTTTCCTATTAATATATTATTGACAGCAATAATAGATTAATTATTGTTGCAATAACTGGCAATAATTTACACCATGAATTAAGAGTCCAAATCCTTGACTCTTTTCCTAGCATTATCTCACAGCATTTGCTTAAATAAAATGTGCTGAGGTGTGGGTTACAAGAAATCCAACAACTGAACTATTTTCAGTGTATAACCAATATTTCCTATGTATGTTAATAGAGAGATTTTGATTAACTTTCTAATACCAGCGATGTTTACGTGATGCTCGACAAAGAAAATAATTTTTAACCTAATGTTAAAAATGCTTTATAGCTGAAACAGCTTAGCTTTTTAATGTATAAACTATTCCATAATGCTCCATGTGTCCTCATATGTAACGTCTTGCTGAGAACACTCCTAATTATGAGAAACACATTTAATAAGGTTTGCACTGCAGCATGTCCAAAGAACTGTGGTTGCTGAGATGGGAAGAAAGTTGAATGATAGACAGAAAAGTTTAAAAGAATGATTAGTTCCTTGTGGAATCAGTGAGAGAGGAAGTAGGTAGTAACATTACTGGAATGAATGGGAAATGAAGTCACAGAGGATGACAAATGAACTGAAGCATTAAATGAATGTTTTACAGAAAAAAGAACACTAAAAATGTGCCATTGGAAGCTGACTGTTGTATCCATTCTCATGGATGACTTCCAGGCTAGTGAGGCAGAGATACTGAATAAGTTAAAGAAAGTTGAAACCAACAAATCATCCACCCTGTATGACGCTGGTCCTAAAGTCTTGAAGAAGGCCAGAACAGAGAATTGGCCACTTTCTTGCCTTTTAATCTCTAAGTACTAAATTGACACTGTTATCAGTTTGAAAGTCAGAATTTATGATAATGAAAATTCATAGTTTAGGTCAAATTCAGAGTAGTTTTACTGAAGAATGCATATTGGTGTGTTAACAACCTTTTATTATTA
Organism: Protobothrops mucrosquamatus; assembly: GCF_001527695.2. Classification (NCBI taxonomy): domain Eukaryota; kingdom Metazoa; phylum Chordata; class Lepidosauria; order Squamata; family Viperidae; genus Protobothrops; species Protobothrops mucrosquamatus. The sequence goes on along the minus strand of NW_015387753.1, from coordinate 146,839 downwards.
TTACTCTTTAACCAACTTAAGTAGGTCACAGATTTCTGAATAGATGGCAATAAACATTATGTTTCTTTCTAATGCTATGCTTTACAATAAAGGAAATGCTTTAGGCTTCCCCTCCCCTTTTTGGCTGACACTGATTCCAAATTAACGGAATCACATACCTTCCATAATTCTGACTGGGTTAGTCTTCACTTTGTCATTCCCCCATTGAAGCTGTTATTGATTCCAGATTCCAGTTCAGGCGATGGAAATAAGAATAAGGCTATGTTATTACCCATATTTCATTTTCTACCTTACATGAATGTTATTATTTTTTCAATAGCAGTTTCTCAGAACAAAATTTTGAGATAGATCAGTCTATGTATAAATTGACACAAATATTTAAACACGTAAACATTAATTGCCGAATGCTATGTCGAATCTAAGTTAGACTGGGCTGATATACTGTAGCTGTCCCATACTTTTTTTCAGAATTGTTTTTGGACTGGTGAGGACAAAGCCTTTTTTGAAGTACTGATATGTTGGTTTGATCACACTATTTTAGAAGAATTTATTAAATATTCAGCAAGATGGCCTAAAGTATTTTTCTTTCTTTTCTTTTTTTAACCAGGAAAAAAAACATATTGTTTCAGGCTGCTGCTCTCTTCTTCTGCTTTCCTGGGACAGAATGCTAATAAATGGAGGTATAGCAACATCTTCAGAGTTATTCTTTATTGAACAATTTTTGGATGAAGATTGAGAGGTTTTACCTCTGCTAAGACAATAGATTCTTCCAGGATTATCCACATAGAGAATGGTCTAAAACTAAATTGAGTGATGGAGTTCTCACTACTTGGAAGATGCACTTGCCAAAGTTGAAAATGCTCACCACAGACTCAGAAACTATTCAAGAATATTAGTCAAAATGCAATTATTTTGGCTCATTACACACACACACACACACACACACACACACACACATATACACACATATATACACAGTCACTTCCTCATTTCCAACTCCTACTATTAAACTGGCCAGGCAAAATATAGAGTGATGGGAAGATCTGAGATACCCAGCTAACAAAGACAAATCTTTAAAGTCTAATTTGTTCCACCCCGTTTTATAAAGGAAAAACACTTTGTTTTATTCAAAGGAAAGAAGCATTCCTTTTGATCTTCCAAAAGCCCAGAAGAAGGAAGAGGTTCAAGTCTTTCTGATCTTCAAGTGTTGGCATGAAGCTGATAAAACATGACAACATAGTCAGAATCTCATTTAGATAAAAAGTTGGTTGATAATCAACCATCTTCCATTTCATGTTTAATTGCTAGCTAGAATTTAACTTGTTTGCCAAAGGTAATTTTGCATTTGAACTATGACACAGCTATATATCAGAGTCTATCGCTAGTCCAGCTCCTATCACTAACATTCCTCAGCATACTCTCCATGCTCAATGTGATGAGAGGAAATTGTTATAGAGGAGTTGAGATATGTATAATAGTGCCTTATTTTTACTTGAAATTAGCCAGAGAGGTAGACTTTCAAGATCAACTTTTTGCAAAAAAGGAGCATAGCTGAAAAAACGAGACTGCTAAAAGTATTTTTATTACTGTGTTCCTTGTATTTTTTTTGCATAATTAAATTAAGGAAAGACACATTTGACAGAAACATCTCTGTAACATGGAATTTTATACTGCATATCTAATGAAGAACCACCGACTTGATGTCCCCCAACCTTTTGGGCACCAGGGGCCAGTTCCATGGAAAGAGGTTTTTCCATAAACTAGAGGGAGCATGGTTCCATATACTACCTGCATTTATTTGTGTGGACCAGTTTCTGGCATGCTGCGGACCAGTGCCAGTCCATGGATCTGGGGTTGGGGACCCCTGCTCTAGTTGATAAAAGCATCTAAAAATGTCTAAATTGGTCAATCCAAAAGTAAATCGACGTCTTGGTAAGAAAAAAAAACACCCAATTACAAAGCATTTCCTCCTTCTTAACAGATCATAAATTTCATAGTCACAATAGGAGCACAAGGACCAATTTTGCTTTGGCTAGTCCATTTTATCATAGGTGGCTCCTGATGCTATTGGCCACCCAGATAATCAAATCAGGCATGCTGACAATCACAGAATGTAATTAGAATAGAATGTATTAGCATGCTAAAATTGCTAGTGAGTACTTATTAGGAGTAATTTATTCTCTTCAAAGCAAGGGAAGGTGCTTTGCTTTGAAATGTTAAGAAAAAAACAACGATTGAAAACAATAAGCAAAAACTTTCTCATAAATAATTAAAGGAAATCATTATAATAATCTTGAGAAATTTTGGCAACAGAAGGCGAGAATTGAAAGGTGGTTTTGATACTACAAAAGATCAGTCAGTCACAACCTGAGTTACTGGGGTTTCATTTTGCCTGACATGGCAATTTAGAGAACTTAATGAAGTTTTTTGTCTAAGAGTTTCTTATTGTAGGGGAAAGAATACTCCTTATGTTCTGCACTGGAAGCCCTTGGATTGGTCAATTTCCTGAAGTTCTGCTGTCAATCTATTGGAAATATTTCTCAATGAGGGATTCTATTTTATTCAAATTCTTCCCACAAGAGAGAATTTGGAAGCATTCAACAATGTTGTGAATTTGGGATATTTTATGTATACTTGAGTGTAATACATCTACACGTGAAATTCATAGCTATAAAAGAAATAGGTCAAAAGTATGAGAGTGTCTTCAGCACAAAGCCAATCACAAGCAAGATGGCTTGTGTAGAAAGTGAAGGTTGATCTTGCCAGCATGCATCAGCCTGTGAAATGAGCAAGGAATCATGATTGGACAGAAGAAGCTAACAAAAAAAATTATCATAGAATGCTGCATGAAAAGGCTACAGGAGAACACAACAAGGTGACATCATTATTTCCAAAAGCTTCCCAGTTTTTTGATAAGCTACAAATTGAAAGCATGGGCTTCTTGAAGAAGATAGGATTAATCTAGAGGTTAATACCATCTCTTTCCACCATAGGGCATTGAAAACATGGGAACATTCTTATGTATTCTTAATGCTAAAACAAGATAAAGCTATTGAAAAAAATATTGAGCCTAGATATAAAATCACTCCAGAATCTTATTTGAGTAATTACATCACAAATTGAGACAAGTCTATTTGAGTTAACATTTTCATTAGCCTTCCTTAGGGTCTGAGTTATTATTACCAGCAAAAAAAGATAATGGGCTCTTGGAAATATGTGACATGTGTGCCAAAGAGCTTTAAAATAGTTCAAAGCCAATTTGCATGGTCCTGGCCTTGGATAACACTCATCCCATACACAACTAAAAGATTCCACCTGATGGACATCAGTAGAACGTTCCCTTCAAGCCACCTGGATAGCTCTCATCCCATTCTAATTTACTAGGATGCCTCCCCTCCCCATGTTTATTGCAATACTACATTTGTGAATGGCAGCTTAAAGCTTGTTACCCAAGGATTCCGAGGTGCATTTTTTTAGTTTTAGGGTGGCTACTTTAGTGTCTGTGTGAGAGCTCTGTTGAAGGAAAATTTCCTATATGGCATACTCCATTTAATCATCCAGGGAAAGATTGAAGGCAAACGAGGTCCAGGCAGAAGAAGAACATTGTGGCTTCAAAATCTAAGGGACTGGTTTGGACAAAACTCAGCAGCACTTTTTCGTGTGGCTGCTGATAAAAACAGAATTACCAACATGATCGCCAACGTCCGATAACGGATATGACACAACAAGAAGAAGATGAACATTGGCCCACATTGATAGTTCATTATGGATTTCATTTTCTACTGATTCTTTCCTCCGTTCCCTCATCTCAGAGTACTAATCAGAGCAGTTTATACAATCACGAGGATGTATGAATATGCACCCAACCACCTTGTTACTGATCAATTACTTCACATTAAATTACTTTACATTATAAGAGAGGTTTGGAAGAAAAATATCCCATTATATGGATAAATAGGTGCAGTACATTAAGGGTTATCTGACCTTACTGAATGCCTACACATTATTCTACACATTCCAGATTTTTTATATTTCTGTAACAATTGTTTTTATATACTTGTTTTTATTGACTGATGTATATGGCCTGACAATCACTTCTTCTGAGATGGGAGACCATATAAATGTGATAAATAAATAAATAAATAAATAACGCCTATGTACTCTATTAATTGTCAGCAAAAAATGCTTGTGAGCGTGGGCTCTTTCCTGCTTTAAAACTTAGTATTCAGAAACTACCGTATCATAAAATACTCCTTTTAAATTATTAAGTTCTTAAAATATTAAATACCTTTATTGCTAAAAACTAGTGTGTTAGCCTATGTGCCTTTGATGTTATATTTTACTGATTATGTGCTCTGAAATAAAGATGAGAGAGAGATAGAATTCTAGTATTATCATTTTTGTTAATATACCGAAAGACCTAAATTGAATGCACAATAACAATGTTAGGTCAAGGCTTTATTAAAAGGAGTTAATGTACTTCTCTCAGAAGTTTACACATACCTGTTAGCTTTCCATATTAATGAACTATAAATAGATGGATCCAACAAAGCACCAGTCATAATAAGTCAGGAAAGCAAAGGCTCAGAATGAACAAAGACTTGCAACGGAAATCAAGGATAATAAAAAAAGTTTCTTTCAATATATTAATAACAAGAAAAAAGTCAAGGAAACTGTAGGTCCACTAAAGAGAGAAGATGGCAAGGAAGTAACAAGCAATAGGAAAAAAGCAGAGCTGCCTAACTCATTCTTTGCATCAGTCATCAATAAAAAGAAATTATAGCACAACATACAAAAAAAAAACCCTATTGTGAAAGACAAACTAGAAACAAAAATTTAAATAAGCAAGAAAATAGTAAGAGAAAACCTATCTGACCTTGATGAATATAAATCACTGGGACCCAACAGATTACATCCCAGAGTTCTGAAGGAGATGGCAGATGTTATCTCAGAACCACTGCACCATATCTTTCATAAATCCTGGAGCACCGGGGAAGTATCTGAGGATTGGAAAAGGGCTGAGGAGCTGCCACAAAGAAGAGGGGGTCAAATTATTCTCGAAAGCACCTGAGGGCAGGACAAGAAACAATGGTTGGAAACTGATCAAAGAGAGAAGCAACCTGGAATTAAGAAGAAACTTCCTAACAGTGAGGGCAATTAACAAGTGGAACAGCTTGCCTCCAGAAATCGTGCTCCATCACTGGAGATTTTTAAGAAGAGGCTAGACAATCATTTGTTTGAGATGGTATAGGTTCTCCTGCTTGAGTGGGGGGCTGGACTAGAAGACCTCCAAAGTCCCTTCCAGCTCTGTTCTATTCTATTCTATTCTATTCTATTCTATTCTATTCTATTCTATTCTATTCTATTCTATTCTATTTTTTGCCTAAAATTAAGACTTTTATTTTTCTGGTATTTTCTTAGAAATATTGTTCAGCTATCCAAGAGGGATGTAGACATGCAGTTCTTTTTCTCTTAGTTATAATTAGAAACCATACCTTTCTGAGACAATCAATTGCACCTGCACATTCCAGAGTCACCATCAGCAGAATTCCCCTTGTTCCACCCTCTTACCAATTCTGGTATTTCCTTTCAACTATAATTCCTTTTAAAACTAATAATTTCTGTGCCCTTCTCTTTGTCTTTCTATGCTCAGGCCAAAATATTTACAATTAAAATGCTGCTTTAGATAGTTGCCATGCTAACCGTGCTGGCTTTTTCTATAAAAACTGAATGGCTTTTCTCTTTATGAACATTTGTTATTGGCTGTAAGTCAAATAAAAATAGACAACCTTACAAACTTTAATATCTTTAAGGATTGGTTTTTCATTATTGCATATGAGTGTGTTGACTGACCCGCTTTTCCACTGTTTTAGAATTTTGACTGTGTTTATATAAAGTCAGAAATAGCTGTTCCCCAAACAATAAGAGCAATAGCATATTAGCATGTTGTTTGTGTAATTTATTTTAAAGCATCAAGTTTTCACATATAAATGTAGAACCTTTACCTATAACACTGATAGACATTTGAAAAGAGTTTACTTGTGAAGCACTTTTTATAAAAGAGGTTAAAGAATGTATCGGAATTACCATTTATTAAATTTATGTTAATTACATTGATACATATTATTTTATTATATGTATTCTCTCAGAAACCCATGGTAAGTGATTCAAGAAATAATTAAACTATGAGGCAATTTCATATTAAAGTTCATGACGTTCTTTTTATCAAATCAAGTGTGAAATTGTCTATTTGTTCCTCAGCCAAGCCTTATTCGTTTGTTTGTTTGTTTGTTTGTTTGTTTATTTATTTATTTATAAAAATTATTGGCTGCCCACCTTACCATAGGGTAACTTTGGGCAAGAGTATTAAACCTTTGACATTTTCCATATGTTTTACATTTGATCCAGATGGAAGAGTTTAGTTAATACCAGCCACAGGGGAAATGATTAGTTTTTTCCCCTTCACTATTGTTCTTGATCAAAACTTAAATACTGGCCCTATTAATGTTCCATTGGCATTAAATCTACTGTACTATTGCTTAAATGATATTACATCTTATTTTACACTGAGAATTCTAACATGACACAAAGTTTGGCTTGCTGGACCATTGCTGATGGTCCTTATGCAAATCCTTAAGGTTTTCTTTTTCTAGCTCATTATAGTAACATTTGTCTTTTATGAACCCAGACATCCATTGGCTAACAGACACAAAGCCCATGGCTGTTCTGTGATTCTTCAGACAGAACATGCCTTTTCCTTTTCTGTTTAATCTGCATTCCTATCATAATAAAAATGCTATCATTCATCTAAATGCCTATGTTATAAATGTCATCTGCAGAGTTTATGTCTTAAAAAATATGAAAGCCCTCTTACCTTGTGGATATTAGCTGCAGCAAGAAGAGCAAGAGGAAATGCAGAGTTATACACCTGCAGTCACGACATAAGCCTAAGGCTGAAAATCAGGCTTGTCAGATGCTATATTTTTTCTATCCTGCTCTATGGAGTAGAGAGTTGGTCTCTGACAGAAGGCCACCTGAAGAAACTAGAAGCATTTGAAATGTGGATTTACAGGCAGCTGTTACATATAAGCTGGGTTGACAAGATCAGAAATGAGGTGATAGGCCGGCTGGGAAAGCCAAGGGAAATCATCAAAACAATTAAAAAACGAAAATTAAAAAATTTCAGACATGTGATGCGACACCCAGAAAATACGGCATACTCCATTTAACCCTCCAGGGAAAGATTGAAGGCAAACGAGGTCCAGGCAGAAGAAGAACATCATGGCTTCAAAATCTAAGGGATTGGTTTGGACAAAACCCAGCAGCACTTTTTCGTGCGGCTGCTGATAAAAACAGGATCGCCAACATGATCGCCAATGTCCAATGTCCAATGGTACAATTTAATTTGAATTTTTGATTGATATAGTCTAATCACACAAAAGTTTTTAGAAAATGACTAAATGTCCACAGAGACTCTCAGTCATCCAGGTCATGGTTGTCTCAAAGGTGCTTTTTCAAAAAGCAACTGGACCATGTTTTTATTTTTTCTATATAGATGTTCATTCAATAGCTCATCAGTTGAATCAGGGCATAGTTTATGTTCAGGTATATTTTTTTCTAGCAAGCATTGATTGAGCTCCATCTTTTCTTTAGTGCGTGATAGGAAGTACACAATGGATCTCAGGAAAGTAATGCTCACTACTTGTTCAGAATAAGAAGCACTGTAACTTCCTAGTGGGAAGTCTGTGTTTGTGAGAATGATAGAGAAAGGCATATTCTGCAAGATCGCCATGGACAGGTCTGGTTTGTACTTGCCCAACAATAAAATATTAAGTGTTAACACCATTGTGACTGTTCATGCACAGCATTCAGCAGAACAGTTGTGACATGCCCAACTAATTTTTATTCTGGTTCAGTTGTGGTATCTTTAATTGGTTATTAGAAGTATCTTAGTTGCCTGGGTCTATGCTGATAAAACAAACAAGATTATGGTTTGGATGCATTTAGGATGGCATTGAAAATACCTTCCTCTATTCTTTTCATTTTGCCACACACAATCTACCCTTAATAATATGTCTGGTGATACCAAAATTTATATTTATTGATAGTAGATTTTACAATATTTTAGTATTTCTTTCGCAGACAAGAATAACTGCATGTTGTTAATTGTTAGAGCCATGGGATTATACATTTGCTCTTCTGAATTTTAGATGTTTAACTAAACTTTTCCTGAATCAAATTCTCATTTGCATATTCCATCATTACATTTTTTTCTTTCATGGAAAACAGGAAAATAAAGCAAGTATGCAATAGATGCCTTTACAAAATCCATAATATTTTATATCAGGCATTTTATTTGTTCTCTTTATTGAAGAGAAGAACTTTTAAATGTTAACTTGGCTGAATATTTTTTTCACAACACTTAATGATCATCATTATGCTTTTTATGTCCCAAAGACTGCTCTACCCCAAAAGAATTATAGTATCATTAAACTGATTTATTTTGGGGTTCATAGTAACTATATACTTAAGCCATTCTCCCAACATCACTACGGTCATCTCACAGTCAGAAGAGAGAGGCTACCCATTTCTATTTTCATGAGTTATAAAAGGCAACAGCCACACAGTAATTTCATTTTGTTCATTGAATGTCTAAGTATATAGTTACTGTATGTGTAACACACATACATATACAGTAACTATAACTATATACACAAAATCTCTAGAATTTTTATTTATATGTTAGGCTAAATAAGGAAGGATCCCCAGGATAGACCTAGATAAATCTGTCAAATTTAGTTTCTGCTTTTTTGAACCACAGGTTTGAGTTACTTGTTTTTGTATCAATGACATTTTTTTTATTAATGCTTATACAATATTCTGCTTGTATTATTGGACAGCAGATATTTATATTTGTATGATACATATTTTTCTCTGTTTTCTCTTTTCCTAAATGATCAAGCATCAGATATCAGATGTCCTTCTTCATTGCTTTGAATTTCTTAAATTGATTGTTGCAGAAAATAGGCTAGCTAAAATAAGTTTAAAAAATTCTAGTTTTCAATGAGATTTCCATAATATATTTTGACGAGAAATATTGATTTGATCTTGTTTTGTAATATTTTGTTATGCCTCCTGAATGACTTGTTTAAATAAAGGATGAAGAACTAGTAACCCTCAAGCCTGAAGCACTTCAGAGTCCTTTCATCAGATATAAGACCTCGATTCCTTTCTCTTATTCAAAACTTACTTTATTTCATGGCAGTTATGTTGGTACCACATTTTTAAGTATAATTGACAGAGCAAAAAGGAATGTTCAAGTAATGCACGACTCCTTCCTAAAAGTACTTTTCACACAGCAAATAGAATTAAGCTTCTAGTAACATTAATGGATTTTTAAAAAGGTATAATTGTATTACTAGGAAACGGATTTTCAGAGGCAGTTATTATGGGCAGGGCAAATCTATATTTCTCAGCAAAATATTTAATCTTCCTTATAAAATAATCACACTTTGCAAAAAGCTCCCATTGGCCCTTTAAATCTTGGAATATATGCAAGAGAAACTACCATTGGTACCAGATTCTGAGATTTCACTGAGGAAAAGGGGATGTATCAAGGGAAATGTGAATGAAAATTGATTTTTAAATGATGCCAACATAATGCTAATATTCAAACATATATTTTCTTATCTGTAAAGCCCACAGTCATTGAGAATTTGGTGGCATGCAAATAACAATAATAATAATAATAATAATAATACCAATTTGTAGGATTTCTTTAGAACACTGGAAGGTAACTGAACTCTTGCAAAGCATTAATTGTTGCTATTCTCTTCTTTTTGCCACTATTTTGAGAAAGCTGGGAGGTCTGCAGTTCTATATATGTTCATTCAGAAGGTAAGCCTCACTCAGTTCAACATCTGTCTAAAATTGAAAGATAGTCTTAATGTCATCTCAAAGTTTTGTCCTTAAGATTCCAAGGGATGATTTATAAGAATTATCAAGATTTTCTCCTCTTTTAAGCAGCTTCAAAAGTGTGAGAAATTGGATCAATTTTGGTATTTATTTATTTATTTATTTATTTAATTTAATTTATATGCCGCCCTTCTCCCAGCGGGACTCAGGGCGGCGCACAACATATTTAAAACCAAAACATGTATACAAAACATGTATATTCATGTTGTTCATATCATGTGAAGTCTTAATACCACTTTATAACGCCTTGGTAAGGCCGCACTTGAAATATTGCATCCGGTTTTGATCACCATGATGTAAAAAAGATGTTGAGACTCTAGAAAGAGTACAGAGAAGAGCAATAAATATGATTAGGGGACTGGAGGCTAAAACATATAAAGAACGGTTGCTGGAACTGGGTATGTCTAGTTTAATGAAGAGAAGGACTAGGAGTGATATGATAGCAGTATTCCAATATCTCAGGGGTTGCCAGAAGGAAGAGGAAGTCAAGCTATTCTCCAAAGCTTGACAGGTCAAGAAGCAATGGATGGAAACTAATCAAAGAGAGAAGCAACTAAGGAGAATTTTCCTGACAGAACAATTAACTAATGGAACAACCTGCCTCCAGAAGTTGTGAATGCTCCAACACTGGAAGTTTTTAAGAAGAGACTGGACAGCCATTTGTCTGAAATGGTATATGGTTCCCTGCCTGAGCAGGGGGTTGGACTAGAAGACCTCCAAGGTCCCTTCCAACTCTATTATTGTTATTGTTATATCAAAGGACACTACCTTACGTCCATTATTATTTTTTGTTGTCTGTGAGTGTGTCGTGTGATGCACACCATCCTGTTTTCAACATTTCATTTAATCTGTTGGAGCAATATATGAAAAATTCCATGAGAAAAAATATTGCTGATTTCAATCTTCTTTCCAAAGTCTATATTATTCCTTCTTCAAATGAGAGCTATATTATACTAAGCACAGAATATTGATGTACCTGTCAAATTCACATTAATATATAAAATGAAATTTAGGTTACGACAACTGATAGAAGTGTTATTCAATTTTGTTCAGAAAAGTAATCACTGTCTAAACAAATGTCCGTGAAGATATGTCAAGTGTTTTGTTCATTCAATAAAGAGACCCATAATCTAGTTTTAAATAATGTGTGTATCTAGAGAACACTCTCTTTTTTAAAAAAAATTCTCTAGCTTAACAAATATGTTCACCATACTAATCAAAGTTAATTTTTTTCTGAATAATCAAAAATATTGTTCATAGAAGTCTGTGCTGAAAGTTATTGTTAAACTATTGCAACAAAGTAAAGATATTTGCCTATAGATGTTGGTCACCTGGCAATCAAACTTGGTTCCTATTCCTTGTTTGAATTATGCCTTTAGTGATAATTAAAAAAATAATCAAATATTTTATTTACAAAGTCCAATAAATCAGTTGAAACTATAGCCACCCCAACGATGCCCTTGACGTGATGACCCGTTGCCTGGAGGCCGTACGGGTCTGGATGGGGAGGAACAGACTCAGGCTCAACCCTTCCAAGACCGAGTGGCTGTGGTTGCCGGCGCCTCGGCATAGTCAGCTGACCCCATCGCTGACTATAGGGGGTGAAATTTTGGCCCCCTCAGAGAGGGCACGCAACTTGGGTGTCCTCCTGGATCCACGGCT